>NC_042999.1:51080908-51108408 GCF_006345805.1 Octopus sinensis | reverse complement strand
ATCAAGGTGCTTGAAAAAGTGGTAGTCAGTCGGAGAAAGGTCTGGGGAATAAACTGTGTGGGAAAGAACTTCTTGGCCATGTTCTCTCAGCTTCTGGAATCCACTTTTCATTGCAAGTTACATTACGGTTGAGAAATGGATCGATCTGCGCATTTTCTGATTTTCATTCAAATCGTGTGGTACTCATTTGTTGAGCTTTCTTGATTTTCTGATCGCAGGTAGTTTTCTGGCTAACTTGAAGTTCTTTTGCCAATTCTCAAATGGTTTTACATGGATCTTTATCAATGATGGTCTTTAATTGACTGTCATCGAAGACAGATAGGCATCCACTACACTCACGATTTTCACAAGGCTTTGGTTGGTCTGAGGCTATGCTAGAAGACACTTGTCCAAATTGTGACAGAGTGGAATGGAACCCAGAACCATGTAGTTGGGAAGCAAACTTCTTAGCACACAACCAAATCATAAAATTTAATTTTAATTTCACAGTTAAATATTAAATAAGCGTCCCTGCATTGACAGGAAAGAACACAAGATGTTTTTAAGTACTTTGAGCTCAACAAACAACAAATAAATGTAATAAGGAAACTTCATTTTCAAAAAATCAATACTGTTGAACTAATATTTGATGTCACTGAACACCCAAACTGACATAAATTGATGTATTAAACTTGAGAAACCACATGATGACTTTAGTTGTGACCACTGTCTGGGGTGATTATGATCTCTAGGAATATCAAATATCAAGATGTAGATACCTTGATTGTACATCCACCAGACTTCTCAACAGGGCTCAATGTCTCTTATGGTGTGAGAACCAGGTGAAAGAGGAGATTTATAGACACATTTTATCTATCTATGAAGGTGCGTGGCTTAGTGGTTAGGGTATTTGGCTCATGAACAAAAGGTCATGAGTTCAATTCCTGGTGGCCCATTGTATCCTCGAGCATGTTGCCTTATTTCATGTTGCTCCAGTCCATTTAGCTGCCCCAAATGAATTGTACCTGTGATTCAAAAGGCCAGCCTTATTGCATTCTGTGTCATGCTGAACCTCCCTGATAAACTACATGAAGGGTATGTGTGTCTGTGGAGTGCTCAGACACTTGTTTGTAAATTTGGCTGTTCCATTGATCAACTCAAATGGAACACTTGTCATTGTAACTGACAAACTACCAGTTACTATCCATCTCTGGTACCGTTGTTCAATGTACAGCAGGCTTTACTGGCCATTGCTGTTGTCTTGAACACCAGGCTATATCACATATTACATGTTGGGGACTTTTGTATTTTATCTGAGGACAAAGACCACTAAATTGATGCCATCAGCAGCAGAGACACACAACAGTGATCTCCTCCTATTGTCTCTTTTGGGAGCAATGTTATTCTTACCAATACATGTTCCAACAAGAAGAAGAAGGCAATTCCATTAAGATTATAGCATTGACATAAGTATACCTCATATTGTAGTCTGTACTTGCATGATGAAATGTCAAAGAAGCAATGAGATTGAAGTAGGGAACATGTGTGTGTCTGTGTGTGTATGTGTGTGTCTATGAGTCCTTTTTTTTTTCCAATTGTCATTCATAAAGATGAAGCATTTATTAAGGTGGAGAGCTGGGCGAAATGCTTAGCAGTATTTCATCAATTTTTTAAATTTATTTATTATTATTATTACTAGTATTGTTGTTATACATACATACATACATACATACATACAAGCATATGTAATGATAATAATAAGTGGATGTAAACACATGAACAAAATAAGAATAAACAAAAACAACAACAACGAAAACAAATTACATGAATGTATATAAACAGACGATACAAATATTACAGGCATCCCCCCCCACACTAAATAAACATAGACGCACATAGAGATATAAGCATGCGCAAATGAAGACATACAATAGAAATACAAAATGGCTGACGGTTAGTAAGGAGAGACACAAATAAGAAAGAAGGAAACAAAGGACCACTGATGCGGTCACAGGAGTGTGACGAAAGAACTCTGGCCGAAATAAGATTAAGATTAATGTAAAAAATAAATAACATTGAAGCAAAGTAACACCAAATATATAGTGCGTGTGTTTTTATTGGCTAAACTGGCAAAATGACCATTCCGAAATATAACAATATCTGTTTCAACACACGACTTCACATAAAAAATCTTGCACAACAAATATATAAACGAATATATATATTTATATATGCATACGTTTATATATATATATATATATATATATATATATATATATACACCATATATATGCACCATATATATGCACACTGTTTGTCCAGTATATTGAATATTAAAATAGTGTAACTTCAAATGGTGGATTGAAAAAATAAATAATATAATTAAATTAATAGTGTAATCTATATATATAAAACAAAGGAACTCTCTGTGTGTGTATGTGTGTGTGAAGTGTATATGCATTTTTACAGTTTTCAACTGATTTTCATCAAACTTTACACATACATTACTTATGTGCCAAGGATGGTCATGCACTATAACATTTTCTCCAGTGCTCCCGTGTAAAATGAAAAACCAGAAAAGTTTTCTACCGATTCTCTCTCTTTTCTCTCTCTATTTATTTCTCTCTTTTTATCATTTTCTGTTTCTCTTGCTTACACATATTCTCCCTCACTCTCTGTAATACTTCCGCTCTTTTAGTCTATGTCTGTTTTCTCTCTCTCTCTCTCTCTCTCTCACTCTCTTTAACTCACTCACACACTAACTTCTGTCTACAAATTGACTCGCATGTATTTCAATTAGTCATGCAAAAAAAATCTCTGTTGTTACAGTTCTTGTACATTCTCCCTGAAAAATGATTTAATTATTTTAAACTTTTTTTCACTCTGTGTGTTTAAATTCAGTTTTGCTACATCTGCCTAAAAATTGACTTCAGCGTATTTGAATTTTGTTGTGGTTAAATATCTTTGTCTTTAGGTTATTTGTATGTTCTCCCTACAACATTACTTTACTTATTAAAAATTTTTTGCACTCCTTTTATTTAAATGTACTATTTACATTTCTCCCTTATTGTAAAATGTTGTGCGTGTGGTCAGGTATACATACACATGACCACTATGGACCACATACAGCTGATAAGTCTTTATTGCTAACCAATGAGATTTCAACCATGCCACTGAGATGTCATGCATTAGGAAAAGCTATCCTAAAGCAGCTTAAGTTTTTCCACTCAAGCTATTTTCTTCTAGGGCTTTATACAAACAGGATTTGTAAGTTCTGTATACAAATCGGTTTCCTTCTCTACACATATAAAATTCCTTGTCTGTCTGTCCGCCTGTTCCCTATGCATTCTCAAATGGCTCAACCAAATCAAATCAAATTTTACAAGGTAATAGTATCAGACCCCATGAATGTCAACTTGTAATTTTTTTTCATTTGGATTAAAACAATATAACATAGGCACCGGTTTGGTATTACATGTCAAAAGTGAAAGAATAAAATCTATATTCTAATGTCATATAATATTGAGGTATACTAGCCATCTCAATATGGCTAACCACTAAGGGTGGGTGTTACTGTAGCTTGTAGCCCCAGGAGAACATCGTCTCCAGCTGGCTTTAGGCACACTTTCTGTGCCCTTATGGTATTTGCAAAGGGAGGTCATCCCTCTCTCGTCAACCTCAGTGATACGCACGGACTGCAGTTCGACGACAGGTCTATACCTAGAAACTGCAGTCCATGCGTATCACTTAGGTTGACGAGGGAGGGATGACCTCCCTTTGCAAATACCATAAGGGCACAGAAAGTGTGCCTAAAGCCAGCTGGAGACGATGTTCTCCTGGGGCTACAAGCTACAGTAACACCCACCCTTAGTGGTTAGCCATATTGAGATGGCTAGTATACCTCACATTGTCGGGCAGTTACTGTTTACACCTCGTTCAGAGATTTATTATTGCTCATATAATATTGTTTCACTTTTATTCTTTCACTTTTAATTCTACTGTAATAAATAAATGAATAATTTATATCCTAATGTAAACAATATTATGCATCAGCAACTTTCTGTCTTTACTGCTATGACAGCAGAATGGTGTGTCAGTGTATGTGTGTTGACTGTCGTAACGAATGGCTGGAGGTGAAACACTTGACAAAAACAACTAGGTGGAAGGTCCAAGGTATATAAAAATACACATTTACTGTTCAATTATCAGTTCGTAATTATCACAGCAATTGGAAGGTTGCAAGGTATTTACAATTACATATTTACCCTTAAATTTATGGAGTCTCACGCATGCTGCAACATGTTAAAGGGAGTCTCAAGGGTGAAGGGAGATGAGACTTTTCCAACATCAGCAAAGGCATGCTGCAGCATGTCAGATGGAGTTTTAATTTAGAAGAGACATGAGAGTTTTCCAAGATCAGCAAATGCCTACTGCAGCACATCGAATGGAGTCTCAAGACAGAAGCAAGATGAGACTTTCCCAAGATGAGCAAAATTTTTTACTAAATCCTATTAAAGCTCTGTCATCACCATTGTATTACAATCAATGATAATAAAAATGATAAATAAATGCAATGGAAGTAATTAAGTAAGCAATCCCTCTCTCTCTCTTTCGGAGAGGCACTGAGCAGCTATATGCACACATACACACACGGCAGTAACTCCCGCCTACCGAATTCAATCACAAAGCTTCAGTTGGCTCGGGGCTATAGTGGAAGACACCTACCCAAAATGCCATGCTGTGGGACTGAACCCGAAACCATGTAGCTAGGAAGCAAGTTCCCTAACCACACAGCCATATATATATATACACACATTACGGAGATGTACTTGCATAGCAGGTGACCTGATCTAAGATTGTGTGCTTGAACGAAAACAATTGCAGTGTGGAAGGTGTTTATAAGCCATTTAAGAAATACAGAAACACAAAAAAACCGTTAGATTCACTTCAACATTTAAATTTAATTTGCCAAAATATTTTCGTCGCTTTGAGACCGAGACCTGTTCACTGACAAAATTCTGTGCTGTTGTTATCTATCTATCTATCTATCTTTCTATCTATCTATCTATCTATATATATATATATATATATATATATATCAGTGGTGTATGGTGGTTGTTGTCTTTGGGTATGCTGCCATACTGACCATACTATGACTAACATTAGTATTATCTCAAATTAGGCATAGAAGCTGTGTATTTCTGGTACTGTCCAAACTCGTAGTATTTGGTGCACTAACAGTGCCAGAATTCAACCTAAGTTTTATTTTTGACTTCTTAAAGTGTATTATTAGTTTTGAAAACAAATTAAGATGATAGTTATATGATGTTATTGTAAGAAAAAAAAAAATTTTTTTAAATAAATTTTAGTTTAAGAATTTTGAATTAATTTAAAGAAGTACAACTTCTCTCCAGGAAAATGAACATACAACTGTATTGTCAAAGCTGTCACACACCCTCTGCCATTTTTCCATTATCTTATGATATGTCTGGTACCATGTTATGATACAATGTACTGTGAGGTGTGCAGGACTCCTTTCAAGTCGGAGTATAACAAAAGTTTTCCATTATGATTTGTGATTAAATTAATGAGTAAGGTTAATATTTATAATGAATTTGCCACCTAGCACATCCAGCATTTAAATCCCTGATATATATATATATAGGCGTAGGAGTGGCTGTGTGGTAAGTAGCTTGCTTACGAACCACATGGTTCTGGGTTCAGTCCCACTGTGTGGCACCTTGGGCAAGTGTCTTCTACTATAGCCTCGGGCCAACCAAAGCCTTGTGAGTGGATTTGGTAGACGGAAACTGAAAGAAGCCCGTCGTATATGTGTATATATATATGTATGTGTGTGTATATGTTTGTGTGTCTTTGTTTGTCCCCCCAACATCGCTTGACAACCGATGTTGGTGTGTTTACTTCCCCATAACTTAGCAGTTTGGCAAAAGAGACCGATAGAATAAGTACTAGGCTTATAAAGAGTAAGTCCTGGGATTGATTTGCTCGACTAAAGGTGGTGCTCCATCATGGCCACAGTCAAATGACTGAAACAAGCAAAAGAGTAAAAGTGTAAAGAGTAATATATGTGTGTGTGGGGAGTGTAGATAAATATATATACGTAAATGTAGAATGTTGGAATGAGTACTTGACATCGCACTAGTGGATAGATAATTTCTTTATTTGTGAATTAAGGCTACCATTGGTTTCATGTTAAGAAGAGTAGGAGAATATCCAAGTATCTTAACAATTTTTCAAGCCAATCACATGGAGAAAGGTGTTTGCCTCCATTTTCATAAACAATCTCGTTTTGTTCATGGGATTTCTCATAAATTCATGTAAATGAAACAATGCATGTAAAGAAGACCAACATGTAAAGAAGACCAACATGTAAAGAAGACCAACATGTAAAGAAGACTCGTACAGCATTCATGGCCAGACAAGCAACCATCCAAGGGAGAAATGGTGAAGAACTACATGACCAAGAAGGGATCAGGAAAAGATGGAAAGAGTACACTGTACAGTTGTATGCAGGGAACAATCTCAATGAACAGGCAGAAGAGAAGTCACTGGAACTGGAACTGGAGCCAGATATCCTGGAGGATGAGGTGGTATGGGCAATAAAACAGCTGGCCAACCGAAAAGCTCCAGGTACTGATGATATTCCACTAGAATTACTCAAGCCAATACCAACAAAAACACTAACATCGCTTTGCCAACGAATATGGAGAATCTGTAAGTGGCCAAGGGAATGGAAGAGGTCAGTTTTCATCCCAATATCAAAGAAAAGAGATACCAAGGACTGCACAAACAACAGTACCATCACCCTGATCCCCCATGTAAGCAAAATTCTCCTTAAAATCATCCAGAGGTGCCTGAACAACTATTGAGAGAGAATTGCCAGAGGTGCAAGCTGGTTTCAGAAAAGGAAGAGGCACCCGCGATCACATCGCCGACCTACGGTGGATTATGGAAAAGGCAAGAGAATACCAAAAGAAGCTGTACATGTGTTTCATCAATTACTCCAAAGCCTTTGACAGCATTGATCATGACAAGTTATGGAAATGTCTGGAGGAAATGGGAACACCTTTACACCTTGTCCAGCTTATTAGATCACTCTATCAAAACCAAGAGGCTACAGTACAGACACCATATGGCAACACTGATTGGTTTGAGATTGGAAAAGGCACTCGGCAAGGTTGCATCCTGTCACCAGCTGCCTTCAACATGTACGCTGAGAAGGTCACGAGGAATGCAGGCCTGGAGGATAGTAGCATTGGAGTGAGGATTGGAGGAAGAAATATTAATAACCTTCGCTATGCAAATGATACAACCCTGCTGGCGGAGAGTGGTAAGGATCTGGAGGATCTTGTCCTGCTGGTCAAGAAAGAGAGTGAGAAATTTGGGCTGTACCTCAATGTTAAGAAAATGAAGATCATGTCAACAGCAGCTACAACAAACATCAGCATCAAGATCGATAATGAAGAGATTGAAGTGGTTGATGATTTCATCTTCCTTGGCTCCAAAATAAATCGAGATGGTGACTGCACTCCAGAAATAAGATGGCGGATAGTTCTAGGCAGAGAGGCAATGGTCAGCATGAGCAGGGTCTGGAAGAGTAGAGACATCAGACTCGCTACCAAATGCAGATTGGTGAATGCAATTGTCTTCCCAATAGCAACATATGGATGTGAGACCTGGACACTAAAGAAAGCTGACCAGAAGAGAATTAATGCATTCGAGCTTTGGTGTTGGAGAAGACTTTTGCGGATTCCATGGACAGCGAGGCTCACCAATGGAGAAGTTCTTAAGCAGATCAGGCCGAAAATGTCGCTAGAAGCTAGGATCCCCAAGCATAGATTGGCATATTTCAGTCATATTACGCAGAGAAAATCCCTGGAGAAGGACATCATGCTCGGAATGGTCAGTGGCAAGAGAGGAAGAGGCCGACCAAGAACCCACTGGCTTGACACCATCAAGAGTGATACCGGAATGGACATAGCCAGTCTGAAAGAAGCGGCCCAGGATAGAACTGACTGGAGGACACTGATCCAATGAGTGACCGAGAGTCGACTTCGACTGAGTGGATAGAGAGAAACAATGCAAAAACGAATCAAGGCATGCTACTCTAGAAGGCCATTTTTGCAGTTTGTGTTCCTTGGATTTGTCTTTTCGGTAAATTTCTTAATTTTTTTTGATCATTTGTATGATCTTGTTCTGGGCATGGTGTTTTTTTACTTGTATGTTGTGGCTTGTATGATTTTGTGGAATTACCCCTTTGTAAGTAACTGATATTACATCTATCATGGGGTTAACTTCTCAGTTAAGAGAGAAAGAGAGAGAGTGAGAGAGAGAGAGAGAGAGAGAGATAAGTAGGTAGGTAGATAAGTAGATAAATAGATAAATAGATAAATAGATAAATAGATAGATAGATAGGTAGGGTACATATATGATATCTGAAACAGATAATTAAGCAGATAGATAGACAAATAATTTCATAAATGGATAAATAGTTAAATAGACAGACTATCAAACATATTGATAAATAGAGTCAAATAGATGGATAGAATTAGATTGACATATGGATTAGTAGATAGATTATTAAATATTTTATCAGTGTGTCATATATTCCATATTACAATGGTATATTTTACAGTGATGTTTTCTGCATAGAAAAATGATACAGAGTTTAAATATTTATATCTCTAATTGCTGAAAGTGGTCTGCTACTACAACAGCTCCTTCATAGGATCCAGTTAGCTCAAGACATCATCAGAAGGAACCACATCCGGTTTCAGCCCCTACTCCTCATCCATTTTGACATGGCTGCCCCCACCCCAATTTCAGAGGTGTCTTCAGCTCTGATTAATTAATTCTAACAAGTGGTTTACAGAGAATTCTTTTCCATCATAACCATTAGTATTGTGGTTGCTGTTGTTGTTGTTGTTGTTGTAGTCATAATTATTGTTACCCTCCTCCGCTTCCTCTCCCCCTCCTCCTCCTCCTCCTCCTCCTCCTCATCATCATCATTATCATGACAAACATCATCGTTATCAATACCCCTCCCCTCCTCATGCCATCCCCTCCTCCTCCTCCTCCTCCTCCTCCTCCTCCTAATAATAATAATAATAATAATAATAATAATAATCCTTTCTACTAAAAGCACAAGGCCTGAAAATTTGGGGGAAGGGATACTTATTTCATCAACTCTGGAAGGATGAAAGGTAAAGTCAACCTTGGTGGAATTTGAACTCAGAATGGAAAGACAGATGAAACACCACTTAGCATTTTGCCCGGTGTGCTAACAGTTCTGCCAGCTCACTACCTTGACAATTATAATAATAATAACAATAATAATAATAATAACAATAATAATAATAATAATAATAATAATAATAATAATAATGATAATAATAATAATAATAATAACAACAATAATAATAATAATAATAATAATAACAACAACAACAACAACAATAACAATAATAATAATAATAATAATAATAATAATAATAATAATAATAATAATGGTTTCAAATTTTGCCACAAGGGCAGCAATATTGGGGGAGGGGATGAGTCAATTACATCAACCGTAGGGTTTTCTGGTACTTAATTTATCGACCCTGAAAGGATGAAAGGCAAAATTAACCTCAGCGGAATTTGAACTCATAATGTAGTGATAGGTGAAATACTGCTAAGCATTTCCTCCAATGTGCTAACGATCCTGCGAGCTTACCACCTTAATAATAATAATAATAATAATAATAATAATAATAAATAATAATAATAATAATAATAATAATAATAACAACAATAATAATAATAATAATAATAATAACAACAACAACAACAACAACAATAACAATAATAATAATAATAAAATAATAATAATAATAATAATAATAATAATAATAATAATAATAATAATAATGGTTTCAAATTTTGCCACAAGGGCAGCAATATTGGGGGAGGGGATGAGTCAATTACATCAACCGTAGGGTTTTCTGGTACTTAATTTATCGACCCTGAAAGGATGAAAGGCAAAATTAACCTCAGCGGAATTTGAACTCATAATGTAGTGATAGGTGAAATACTGCTAAGCATTTCCTCCAATGTGCTAACGATCCTGCGAGCTTACCACCTTAATAATAATAATAATAATAATAATAATAATAATAATAATAATGATGATAATCTTTTGTACTATAGACACAAGGCATGAAATTGTGGGGGAGGGGGCTAGTCAATTACACTGACCTCAGCACATAACTGGTACTTATTTTATTGACCTCAAAAGGATGAAAAGGCAAAGTCAGCCTTGGCAGAATTTGAACACATTGTATATAGACAGATGGAATGCCACTAAGCATTGTGCTTGGCATGCTAACGATTCTACCAGTTTGCCACTGTAAATAAAAAAAAAATAAAATAGTTATAATGATAAGAAAATTTTGGTACAAGGTTCCCATCCCAGTTACGAAAAAACTGAACATTTTGATGTGGTGTGAAAGAAGGAAAGTTGTAAATTTAGTCGAGTTAACGGTTTCTCATGAAGATAACATGGATGCTGCTCGGGCTCGAAAAATTGACCGTTATGTAAACCTCCTCGAGGAATGTGAAGATGCAGGCTGGAAAGCAGACCATTTTCCAATCGAAGTTGGATGTAGAGGGTTTGTTGGACACAGTGTGAGACGACTGTTGTTATCATTAGGCCTAATTCATTGTAAAGTCAATACCACCATGACCAATATCCAAACTACAGTGGAGAAGGCTAGCCACTGGATTTGGTTAAAAAGAGATGATGAGCAATGGTTAGAGAAATAGTGAACTTTATTTAATAACCAGTTGATCTAGCAAGTGGGGCCTCATATCAGTGAAGTGGGGGTAGTGCACATTGATGCTGTTGAGAGGTAGGCCCCGAAACGGTGCACATTCTCTCCTGATGACCCCATACACTTGCTGGTTTCCGGTATGCAGAGTTCTTGACTGGTAGCACTTGCATGTGCAAGTTGTTTGCAAGACATCTAGCTAGTCTGGGGAGCGGTCAAATCGATTACATCAACTCCAGAACTCAACTGGTACATATTCCATTGACCCCAAATGTTTGGAAAGCAAAGTCAACCTGGTGGAATTTGAACTCAGAATGTAAAGACTGACGAAATGCTGGTAAGCATTTTGTCTGGTGTGCTAATGATTCAACTAGCTCAATAATAATAATAATAATAATAATAATAATAGTAGTAGTAGTAGTAGTAGTAGTAGTAGTAGTAGTAGTAGTAATAATTATAATAATAATAATAACTCTTTCTATTATAGGCACATGTATTGAAATTTTAGGGAGAGGACCGTCGATTACATCGACCCACCCCCAGCATGTAACTGGTACTTATTTCATTGACTCCTTGGTGGAATTTGAACTCAGAAGCTAAGGATGGACGAAATGCCGCTAAGCATTTTGTCCAGCATGTTAACGGTTCAGCCTGCTCAATAACAACAACAACAGCAACAACAGCCATCACCACTATCACTACAACTACTGCCGCCACCACTACCACCACCACCACCACCACCACCCACATGACCACCATTATCACCATCACTGTTACCACTGTTGCTATTGCTGTTGGTGTCATTACCTCCATTACCACCACCACCACACCACCACCACCACCACCACCACCACCATCATCATCATCAACATCATCATCATCATCATCAACCTTCACTGCTACCACCACCACCACCACCACCACAACCACCACCATCATCATCATCATCATCAACCTTCACTGCTACCACCACCACCACCGCCGCCATCATCATCATCATCATCAACCTTCACTGCTACCACCACCACCACCACCACCATCACCACTACCACCACCACCACCACCACCACGACCAACACCACCACAACTACTTATTCTGTTGCCACTGTGCTGCTGCCTCCGCCATCATCATCGCCATTAGTGCTGCCATCCCAGCCACCACTGCAACCACCACAACCATCACAACTACCACCAGCGCCACCAGTACCACCAGCACCAGCACCAAATGATTATAGCATCATTTCAGTGATTAGTGATGGGCCTGATCTTACATTAAGGATGGTTTAGAGATATTTGTTTGCTTTTAGTAACGGATTTAAAGTTTGTTACTCTTGGCTATGGGCTATCATCATCATCACCACCACCACCACCATTATCATCATCATCGACATCATCATCAACATCATCGTCAGCATCAGCATCATCATCATCATCATCATCATCAACATCATCATCATCAACATCAGCATCACCATCATGATCATTACCATCATGATCATGATCATCATCGTCATCAATACCACCACCTCAACCACTACTTCAACCACTACCATCACCACCACCACCACCACCATCATTGTCATCATCATCATAATCATCATCATCATCATCATCATCATATCATCATCATCATCATCAACACCATCATCGTATGAGGAATTTTAGTAACACACGCAAACTGAGATTTATAATTAAACTAGCAGCTAAGCCTGGTTTTACCCGGTCTGTTTGGATGATGTGGCTGTGATCGTTTTTGGTCAGGCATAATCTATAACAGCGTTTCTCAACCTCATGATTTCGGGTCCCCTGTTTCGATTGGAGCCTCCAGTTATATGAAAATTTCCTGACCCCACCCCATCAGAAAACAGCTTCTAAGCAACTGGTCGTTTTAATGGCAGAAGAAAGAGGAGAATTCCATTAGAAAAGTTTTAATCGATTTTCTTGGTAAGTATGGATGCTAGGAAAAAATACAAACCACATTCCAATCTATGCACCCGTCTCCACATGTGTGCCATTTTTCACACAAATCCACCCAGCCATTTGGCTCTGAACCTCAAGACAAGAAAGAATACAACGATCACCCATATATATATATATATATACCGTTACCACCAGTTTTTTGCTTTGCTTGTGTTTTGTAGCTATCTGTATTAGTTTTCCTTGCTTCTGAAGTAGATATTTTTGCAGTCCTATGGTGGTTATTTTATAATAGTTTTCCAGCTGTATAAGGCCTCTACCACTTTCTATACGTTGCATATATAGCCTTTCTATGTCAGATTTTGGGTGGTGCATCCTAGATCCTGTCATTATTTTCTTGTTTTCTTGTCTATTTTGGTTAGTTCATTTAGTGTCCAGTTAAGGATATTGTAGCTGTAACTTATAATTGGGACGGCTAAAGTGTTAATACCTATTATCTTGTTTTTAGCATTGAGCTCTGTTTTCAGTATTGATCTAACTCGTCTATAGTATTCTTTCTTTATTTTTTTCATTTGTGTGTGTTGTATCGTATCTAGTTCATTGATTCCTAAATATTTGTATGTCTGGCTTTGGTCTAATTCTCTTATTTCATTGGCTTTATCTAGTGTGATGTTGCTACTCTTAACTACTTTTCCTCTTTTCAGGGTTGCTCCGGCATATTTTTCTAATCCAAATTTCATATCTATTTCTTTGGTAAATCTGTAGTAGTGTTTTCAGCTGTTTACCATTTGTAGCGTATAGTTTTAGGTCATCCATATATAAAAGGTGGCTGATCGTTTTGCCATAACATTTATATCCGCATCCAGTTCTATTTAGCATATCAGATAGAGGTGACAGTGCCAAGCAGAAAAGGAGTGGAGAGAGCGTGTCTCCCTGGAATATTCCTCTTCTAATGGGAATAGCTTTAGTTTTTACGAGCCCCTCTTTTGTTTGGAGATGTAGCACTGTCTTCCATTTATACATAGAGTGTCTTATGAATCTTATAATTATTGGTGCTACCTTGTTCTTGGCTAGTGTTTCAAGGATCCACGTGTGGGGAATACAATCAAAAGCCTTTTGGTAGTTGATCCAGGCCATACTGAGGACTTTCTTCTTTCAGCAGCTGTCTTCAGTTATGGCTTTATTGATCTTCTGCTCTTCTGGAAACAGGTTGTTTTCTTCCAGATGCTCGCTCAATCTCTGCGATATTATTGCAGTAAAGGCTTTGTAAATTGTAGGGAGACAGGTTATAGGTCTGTAGTTTTGTGGTTTATTATTATTATTATTATTATTATACAGGTCACTGTCTGGAATCGAACCACAAGATTCCGAGTTCGATTTCAAGCAGTGACCTGAATAATAATAATAATAATAATAATAATAATAATAATAATGATAATAATAGTAATAATAACATTGAAAAATACCTTAGGAATGAGAACCCAGGTTCAAAATTTCTCCAAGACACCTGATGAAGGCTGGAGGGTATATCAGCTGAAACATTGTGTTAACAACAAACAAAATGAGGACAAATATCCGTTAAATGTAAATAATGTATTTTATTTCATGTTTCACCATTTCACAAGCTGAAAAGAATGAGAGGCAAAATTTTAACTCAGAATGTAAAGATGGACTACATGCTGCTAAGTATTTTGGCCAGCAGTTAATGATTCTGCTAGTCTGCTGCCTGAAAGGTAGTGGTAATAATGACAGCACTAATACAGATATAGTGGTAGGTAATGATGATGATGATGAGGAGAATAATGATGTTGATAAGGAGGAGGAGGAGGAGGAAGAGGAGAATAATGATGATGATAATGAGAAGGAGGAGGAGAATAATGATGATGATGACGATGATGATAAGGAGGAGGAGGAAGAGGAGGAGAATAATGATGATGATAATGAGAAGGAAGAGAATAATGACGACGATAATGATGATGAGGATGAGGAGAATAAGGATGATGATAATGAGAAGGAGGAGAAGAATAATGATGATGATAATGAGAAGGAGGAGGAGAATAATGATGATGATAACGATGATGATAAGGAGGAGGAGGAAGAGGAGGAGAATAATGATGATGATAATGAGAAGGAGGAGAATAATGACGACGATAGTGATGATGAGGATGAGGAGAATAAGGATGATGATGACGATGATGATAAAGAGGAGGTGGAAGAGGAGGAGAATAATGATGATGATAACGAGAAGGAGGAGAATAATGACGATGATAACAATGATGATGATGAGGAGGAGAATAAGGATGATGATGTGCATAATGATAACGATAATGATGATGATGATGAGACAACTGCAATGTGACGATGACAATGACAACAACAACAACGATGACAATGATGATGATGATGACACAACGATGATGACGACAATGAAAATGTGGCTGATGGTAACAGTGATGCTACTGTTGCTTTGTTGTTGATGAGGATGATGATGAGGAGCAGGAGGAAGCAGAAGAGGAGGAGGAGGAATGTAATGAAAATAATTATGAAATCGAATGGCTACAAGAATTGCTTCATTTCTCTTTCATATCGAGTCTGTAACTGTCGTACTTCTCTCCTATCTCGTTACTGTCTATCAGAATAAGCAGAATCATTAATTGTTGTATCGTTAAAATAACTCCAGTCTAGCTTTCTTTCCTTTTCGTTTTTTTTTTTTTTTCAAGAAACTGTTTTGCCAGAAGCCCTCCTATGTTTCTTATTCTTTTATTTTTTTGTCTTGTATTTCTTCGAAGAATTGTTCACGTGTTCTTGAGACTTTTGTTTCAGAAACTGTTTGCCACAAAGATAATTACTATGTTACAAGAAATGCAGCTGCTGGAACCGATTGGATATAATATCATAAACTTATTGGTTTACATGGTTATTTGTGTTAGATATGAAGTCTTGTCATTGGCACTATACTCTGTCTATTGCCAAGATACTTAACTTTCATTAACTCAGTCTACGTTATAATATATACACATAACCCTATTGTTTATTATAGTTAATGATCAAACCATAACAGAAGAGCTCATCATCATCATCATCATCATCATCATCATCGCCATCATTGTTGTTGTTAGCCACCAAAATCACCACCAGCACCACCACTGCCAACGCCACCACCACTGCCACTGCCACTGTCACCACCAGCAGCAGCAGCTGTTCAAGAATTTGGACCTGGAGATCTCCGTTTCCAGCGACTTCGAGGGCCACCTCCCAGTGGTGTCGGGCATCAACGAAGAGCCCTTGACTACAAGACGACCAAAGCTTTTTTTTTCTCCAAGGTCTTGGGTCTCCTGCCCCTAAGCCCTAGACCAACACCTAATCACTCTTACCCGTCTTGTTGCTTAACAACAACAACAACAACAACAACAGCAGCAGCATTCCCACCACCATCATCCTCATTTAACGTTTGTTTTCCTTGCTGGAATGGGTTGCTGGAACTCATAACTGAATTGGTGAAAGAATTAGGAGAAATAAGTCCTAAATATGGAAGTGGAACTGAGAATCACTAATTTTAGAGGGACTTTGACCTATACTTATTGTTAACTACTGTGTATGAAGCATCTTCTCCACTCAGAGTAGTTAACAGAAGGAACAGTTCTCTCATGAAGCCTGGAACTTGTAATCCATTTTCTATGGCATATACAAGGTGGGTACTGAAAAATTCCTGGCTTTCAGTATAAGAAAATACAGGAAGATCAGTTAATTATTATATTATTCAGCATATTCCCCTCTCAGATTCACATACTTATTGCAGTGGTCCTTCAGTTTTTCTAAGGCTTGTAAAAGAACTCAGAAGGTTGGGCCTCCAACCAAGTCTTTCACGATACCCTTAAAGCCAAGAACTTTTCAGTACCCCTTTGTAAGTAACTGATATTATACCATTCACCCACCCTGAATGAGATGCCATCTGTCACAGGGTTAACTCCCCAGCTTTTGCTGGAACTCATGTACAGTTGAATGGACTAGAGCAATGTGAAATGGTGTGTTCTGCGCAAGAACACAGCACACCATGAGGTGGGTAGCTCTTCTAGGGAGAACGATGCTCAGACATAAAACTTGTGGCCAAAATAATATCAGTCATCTTGCAATAATTGTCACTGAAAAGGCAGTGAGCTGGCAGAAACATTAGCATGCTGGGCAAAATGCTTAGCGGTATTTTGTCTGCCACTAAGGCAGCGAGCTGGCAGAAACGTTAACGTGCCGGGCGAAATGCTTAGCGGTATTTCGTCTGGCGCAACATTGTGAGTTCAAATTCTGCCGAGGTCGACTTTGCTTTTCATCCTTTCGGGGTCGATAAATTAAGTACCAGCTACGCACTGGTGTCGATGTAATCGACTTAATACCTATGTCTGTCCTTGTTTGTCCCCTCTATGTTTAGCCCCTTGTGGGTAATAAAGAAATAGGTATTTTGTCTGCCGTTACGTTCTGAGTTCAAATTCCATCGAGGTCGACTTTGCCTTTCATCCTTTCAGGGTCGATAAATTCAGTACCAGTTATGCACTGGGGTCAATGTAATCGACTTAATCCCTTTGTCTGTCCTTGTTTGTCCCCTCTATGTTTAGCAATAAAGAAATAAGAAACGTTAGCATACCAGGTGAAATACTTAGAGGTATTTCTTCTGTCTTTATATTCTGTGTTCAAATTTTGCCAAGGTCGACTTTGCCTTTCATCTTTCGGGGTTTATAAATTAAGTACCAGTTGGGTACTGGGGTTGATCTAATTGACTGGCACTCTCGCTAAAAATTTCAGGCCTTGTGCTTAGCGTGGAAAAGAATATTTGCCACTGGAATCTACTGTGATGACCAAGAGAATGTCAAAAGTATTGTGCAAACTTTTATTACTTAAATCCAATGATGTAAAGATGTCTCACTTATGTGAGATAGCTTTCATCTGAGAAGATGAGGCAAGCATCATATATGTACCATGGGGTGCTGCAAAGTACCAGGTTTTAAGGGTATTGTGAAAGTGCTGGTTGGAGGCCCAACCTTTTACAGAGCTTGTAAAAACTGAAGGACTGCTGCAATAAGTGTGTGAATCTGAGAGGGGAATATGTCGAATAAAATCACAATTAACTGATCCTCCTATATTTTATTTTATTCAAAGCCAGGAACTTTTCACCACTTCCTCATGTGTATGCACTCATGTGTGTGTGTGCATGTGAGTGTGTGAGTGTGAGTGTGTGTGTGTGTGTGTGTGTGTGTGTGTGTGTGTGTAACAGAATGATGTCTAATGCACATTGTTACTCTTTTACTCATACTTGTTTCAGTCATTTGACTGTGGCCATGCTGGGGCACTGCCTTTAGTCGAGCAAATCGACCCCACGACTTATTCTTTGGAAGCCTAGTACTTATTCCATCGGTCTCTTTTGCTGAACGCTAAATTATGGCGACGTAAACACACCAGTATCAGTTGTCAAGCAATGTTGGGGTGACAAACACAGACACACAAATATATACACACATGTACATACATACATACATACATACATACATATATAACTTATAAATAAGGGCAAACGAACAAATTTCTAATGCCAAATATGCCGAAAATTGGACATATTGTCCATTACCATATAATTTTTCACAATACGCACGCTACTCAAAAAAAAATCCAACAGAAATTTCTAAAAAATTCCATTATTACCATATCGGACCGATTTCAGGGTTGGTTCATAAGAACCCTCCCTTCATCAGTAATAAATGTGGCAAAGAAATAAATGAGATACTTACTCATACCCATGGAAAAAGCAAAACACTAAGTCATGAGCACAATTAAGTACCCCAAATACATCCAAAATAGAAATACTCCAGCCCATTCAAGACATGTACGATTTGAACTGAGGCTCTCACAGAGTGAGAGAGTCCGGATAAAATTTTTTTTTCCGAAAAAAAAAATTTTATCAATGGCCAGCATATTAAAAAATACCTTTAAAAGTTAAAATTATAAACAACTTATAAATAAGGGCAAACGAAAAAATTTCTAATGCCAAATATGCAAAAAATTGGACATATTGTCCGTTACCATATAAGTTTTCACACACACACACACACACACACATATATATATATATATATATATGCATGTATATATATATATATATATGCATGTATAGTATGTATAGACATTTTCTGTCTACCAAATCCACGCACAAGGCTTTGGTCGCGCCGAGGCTATAGTAGAAGACTCTTGCCCAAGGTGCCACACAGTGGGACTGAACTCAGAACCATGTGGTTAGTAAGCAAGCTACTTACCACACAGCCACTCCTATGCATAGTTTACTTTATCTTTTATCTTTTACTTGTTTCAGTCATTGGACTGTGGCCATGCTGGGGCACTGCCTTGAAATGTTTAGGTGAACAAATTGATCCCAACACTTTCATTTTCTTTTTTAAGACTGGCCCTTATTCTATCGATTTCTTTTGTGGAACCACTAAGTTACAGAAATCTGAACAGACCAACACCAGTTGTCAAGCGGTGGGAGTCTAAACACAGACACACACACACACACACACACACACACACGCACACACATACACACACACATGTACAACAGGTTTCCACACAGTTTCCATTTACCAGATTTACTCACAAGGCATTGATTAACGTGAGATTGTAGCAGAAGACACTTACTCAAAATGTCATACAGTGGGACTGAACCCTGAGTCATGTGGTAGCAAAGCAAGCTACTTACCCGCACAACCATGCCTGTGCCTGTCATCGTCCCCGTTGTTGTAGTGAAGAATATATAACTTTGGAACAACATTAGAAAAGAACAGTATTTCACGTATTTAACTGATTTAGCAATACAGTTAAAAGTATACATTATTTACATTATTTACATTGGATGGATATGTATCCTCATCCTCATCTTGTTTGTTGTTACCACGTTTTGGCTGATTTACTCACCAGCCTTCATCAGGTGTCCTGGTAGAATTTTGGACCCAAACCTGGGTCCTTATTCCTAAGGTATTTTGTTGCTGATGTTTATTATTATTATTATTATTTATTCAAGGCACTGCCTGGAATTGAACTCACAATCTTGGGGTTAGTAGCTTGCACTCTTAACCATTACGCTATATACCCATTCAATCCTAGGCAGTGCATTGAATAAATAATGATGATGATAATAATAATAATAATAATAACATCAGCAACAAAATACCTTAGGAATGAGAACCCAGGGTTGGGTTCAAAATTCTACCAGGACACCTGATGAAGGCTAGAGAGTAAATCAGCCGAAACATTGTGGTAACAACAAACAAGATGAGGACATATATCCGCCCAATGTAAATAATGTAAATAATGTACAGAATTCTTCATCTCTAAAATATAGAACAGTTAAAAGTACAATTCTTGATGTACTTAAGTGGTGTGAAGGTGCATGGCTTAGTGGTTAGGATATTCAGCTCATGATCATGAGGACATGAATTCAATTCCTGGCAACATCTTGGGTCCTTGAACAATATACTTTATTTAACATTACTCCAGTACTCTCAGCTGGTGAAGATAAACTGTACCTGTAATTCAAAGGGCCAGCCTTGTCACATTCTGTGTCATGCTAAATCTCTCTGAGAACTAAATGAAGGGTATGTGTGTCTGTGGAGTGCTCAGCTACTTGTACATTAATTTCATGTGCAGACTATTCCATTGATCGAATCAACTGGAATTCTTATCATTGCAACCAGCCGAGTGGCAGTTTGTTAGAGGTACCTAATTGGATATTGTTGATCTTTCCCCTTCCATTTCTAAGTCCCTACACAGAAGTACTCTAGAATTTGCTAACAATTGCAATGCTATAGAGAATATTGGTATTGCAATTACCATACATACAAGAAAATCCCATATTTCTGATCAATGTCCCATCTGGGTCAAAATGTTTGATCCAGCTTGTTCTTTATGATCCTATCTCAGTAGATGTTTGGATTACGAAGAAATGATGTCATTTGCCATTTTCAAAAATGCTAACAGACACACAAAGGAAGTGATTAGATATCATGGAATCTGTAAAAAAAAAAGGGAAAGAAAGGAAAGATTACCTGTGAGAATAATCATGAGAAAAAGTTTTGCACATGAGGAGAAGAAATATGTATGACAGACACTAAGAAAAGAGAGAGAAAGAGAAGAAATAAAAATAATAGCATCTGTTGATAGAAAGGAACAGAGAGAGAGGAACAGAAAGAGAGAGAGAGAGAGAGAGTGTGTCTGAGCAAAATACAGAGGGAGAGAATGAGAGTTGTACACAAATACACACAGGCGCCATTAACTTTATCCAATCCTCTTTATGTTTTGTGAGTGCATGTGTTTAGTTTGTGAGAAAGTGTAAGAAGCAGTTACGAAATGAAAGTGGGAAAATGAATTAAATGTAATACTTGATATATGAAAGAAGATGAAAATTATATATTGAGAGTGTTAAAACAACGATTGTGTAAGATGAATTGTGGGAAGAAAATTTCATGTAGATGATAAAACAGTAAATTATCTAAATATGCAAAGAGATCCTTTGAAATGATGACTCATGTATGAATGTTCATCAAATAGGAAATTATTGAGTTGAAAGTTAATGCAAGACTGGCAAACAGAAGTATTGGGTGAAGCTTGGAGATTTAGTATGCAACACCAAGCAGAAAAAGTAGCACAAAATATATATTTTAATCATAAAACTACATATATATCTATATATATATATATATGTTTTGCTGTTTGTTTTAATGTTCAGTTCTAATAAAAACAATTTTACATTAATATGATTGGTTACTCTATACTTTTCTAGAATACAAATTTATTGTTCTTATACAAGAATGTTGTTGACAGTTACTTCAAAGTTTTGGCCTGCTAAGCCATCGTTGGTCTTGTATAATAATAATAATAATAATAACGGGTTTCGTATATTTTACCCCACTGTCACTTTGATGGCATGCACTGCTCTCTCACTCAATAATAATCATATATATAACCATAATATCCATAGATATTACAAATTATATTGTAATGAACCTATGTCTGTGGATTAGGGTCACAAACAATATGTAACTTGTGGAAATGTGCATAGCAATGCATTAAAACATTTATGAAATTTTATCTTGGGATTATTATTATTATTATTGAGTGAGAGAGCAGTGCATGCCATCTAAGTGACACCGAGGTAAAATATACGAAGCCCAGTATACCCATCATGACTACCTGTCTGATAAGGGTACACTAGGTACATGCATCACAACCATATGTGTGCGACATGGTGATCTCATATCAAGATAAACAGCACATGACCTTGTAGGTGGGGGCCCAGTTAGAATTTTCTTCAGGTCGAGTAACCCATCCCACTCAAAAGGTCCCTGAATAAAGACTGTTTAACGATGTTGAACGAAACACCCATGTTTCCAGAGGTGAATTATTCAAAACCAAAAGAATCCCTCTCAACACATGGCTATGATGCTCCCCCACTACTTCTGCTCGTGGTCAGAGATGCACATATCGTCAGCCACTAAAGGACATGCTCAACTGGTTAAGGTCAAGCAACTGACAAGCAAATCTGTGGTATTGAGCAGAATATTTGCTGTAGCCCATCTTTTATACCAATACAAAACAATGTCCATGATAATTATTATTATTATTATAGAATATATAATATATGATTAGTCCACATCATTTCATAAGAAGCATATGGCTAGTTTCCTGATTTCCATGACGTATATATTCCTCCCTGGGTGGGACACTAGTGCATGGCAAGATTATTCATTTTTACCAGTTGAATGGATTGAAACAACATGAAATGAAGTATTTTGCTCAAGAATGCATAGACCACCGGTTCCAGAAATCAAAACCACAATCTTATGATCATGAATTCAACACCCTAATCACTAAACCATGTACCTCCACTAATATATATACATTTTCTCTCCTAATATATGGCAAAATGGTTGGATGATCAAGGATTGAATACTTTTGATCAACAGTCTACTCAATCAGGGTTGACATATAGTTAAATAACAATATTAAAACAACCCTGTCAGTTGAAATTCTGCTTCACCACTTCACTTAGCTTTCAAATCTTCTCAATATAGACTAATTTTCATCCTCTGCTCTTTCTCTTATCTCTTGTCTCTCTCTCTCTCTCTCTCTCTCTCCTCTCTCTTTCCTTTTATTTCCCTCATTCCCTCTTAACCCCTTCTATCTCTCTTTTTCTCACACACTCATTTCTCTCTCATATCTCTTGAGTGTAATTATTAATCCACTCAGTTGTCAAACTATCCTAATCTTTTTCTAAATAAAGATAACCATTTCCACTGATCCAGATAACATCCTAAGCTTTTACCATCAAATAATATACCTTTGAATAAGCCATTATCAAGAGATTTTTCAATCACTTAATGTCTAGGGACATCTCTCTCACCTCACTTCCTCTTTATATACAATATGCTAACAAACATTCCGCAAGATTGTGTGTCGGCTTTATTCACTAATTGTGCCACATCCAGATGTTGACAGCACTTACTTAATCCTTCATCCAAAAGATCCATCACTTCTCTACTGTTTTTCTTCTTTTAATCAATAACTTCCTATATGTATATCATAACTAGCCCTAAATATTCCTGTACAAATAACAGAGTCTTCCATTATCTTCCAGTAAATCCAATATCTTTCCAATATCGGTTGTTCTACCAAGCTATACAGTGCATCGGTAATAAGGAGACGAAAAAATAAATACAGAATCCGGATCCATATCTTCATCATTATTATTGTTTAATGTCCAGTTTTCTATGCTTAGATGTGTCAGATGGAATTCATTGAGGTAGATTCTCTATGGCTGGATGCCCTTCTTGTTGCCAACCTTCAACTTTCCCAAGCAGGGTAATATTTCCTCATTGCCAGACATGTTTTCATGGAATATTGGAAACAAACCACACTTTATGACAGGGATGCTTGTCAACAACTGTCACATGATATCAAGGCAATCACATGCATACCTATCTATTTGTCTGTCTGTCTGTCGGTCTGTCTGTCTGTCTGTCTGTCGGTCTGTCTGTCTGTCTGTTTGTCTGTCTGTCCGTCTGTCCGCCTGTCTGTCTGTCCGCCTGTCTGTCCGCCTGTCTGTCCGTCTGTCTGTCAGTCTGTCTTTCTGTTTGTCGGTCTGTCTATTTGTCTGTCTGTCTGTCTTTCTGTCTGTCAGTCTGTCTGTCTGTCTGTTTGTCTGTCAGTCAGTCTGTCTGCCTGTCTATTTACTTATCTTCCTCCTTCCCTACCTATCTACCTACCTACTTACTTACCTATGTATGTATGTGTTTGTGTATATGTGTGTGTGTGCGCGTGTGCATGTGTGAGTGTCTGTATGTGTGTGTGTAAAAAGAACCTAGCCCACTCTGTAAATTGGTTGGCATTAGGAAGGGCATCCAGCTGTAAAAACCATACCAAAGGAGATAGTAGAGTTTAGTGCAGCCCTCTGACTTGCCAGTTCCTATCAAACCATCTAACCCATGCCAGCATGGAAAACGGGCATTAAATGATGATGAGGTGTGTATGTATGGTAGACTTTAGTGTTGTTTCTGTCTGCCAAATCCAACCACAAGGCTATGGTCATCCTAGGGCTATAGTAGAAGCCATTTACCCTAGTTACCACATCAGTCAGACTGAACCTTAAACCATGTGGTTGAGAAGCAAACTTCTTAACTACCTCTCAACCTTCCTGCCAATGAAACACAGAACATCATCATCATTTAACGTCCGTTTTCCATGCTAGCATGGGTTGGATGGTTCAACCGGGGTCTGGTAAGCCATGGAGGCTGCACCAGGCTCCAGTCTGATTTGGCAGTGTTTCTACAGCTGGATGCCCTTCCTAACACCAACCACTCCGTGAGTGTAGTGGGTATTTTTTACGTGCCATCGCAGGCTGGCAAACAGCCACGATCGGTTGGTGCTTTTACGTGTCACCGACACGGACGCCAGTCAAGCGATGCTAGCAACTGCTACGCTCGAACAGTGCTTTTACGTGTCACCAGCACTGGTATCTTAACTACAATTACCATTCGAATTTTTGATGTTAAAGAACTTGACTCAACAGGTCTCCTCAAGAACAGCGGGTCACTCTATGATCCAAGGTTAGCACAGCAGGCTGTCCTGCGAGCATGAACTCACTTCATTTGTCGGGTCTTCGAATCCTCAAGAACAGCGAGTCACTCTACGATCCAAGGTTAGCACAGCAGACCATCCTGCGAGCCGTGAACTCACTTCATTTGTCGGGTCTTTGAAGTCACAGCATATCTCCAGAGGTCTTGGTCTTTCGTCATAGCTTCTGTGAGGCTCAAAGTACGAAACAACTGGGGGTTGATTCATTCAACTAAAAAATTCTTCAAGGTGGTGCCTCAGCATGGCCACAGTCTAATGAATGAAACAAATGAAAGATGAAAGATAGAAAATATAAGAAGATGGTTGCTGAACTGACTATAAAGAGTGCTATCTAAATCTGAAGACAAACTGAAAATGCTCTCAGCTGTTATAGGATCATGCACAAAGAGAAGAAGAAAGGAAAAAAAAGTTTTCTAAAATAGTAAAAATATATTTCTTTTAGTATATATATATTTATTCAAGTCAGTAAACTTGTATAACCAAAACCTATATTCAGTTCATGTATTTTTGTTTTGTTTTATTTCTATCAATTTTGTTATGCTTTTTCCCCCTGAGGTATTCTGGGAAATTAAAAATTTAGTTTTTTTTTCTTTCTAAATCTAGACATTATATGGTAATTTTATTTGTATTTATATATGTGAATACAGTGTTATTCTTGCAGCAAGCATTAACAACTTATCCTCAGCAAAACGAAGTTTGTATGTATATGAACATATACTCATTTACTCTTTTACTTGTTTCAGTCATTTGACTGCGGCCATGCTGGAGCACCGCCTTTAGTCGAGCAAATCGACCCCAGGACTTATTCTTTGTAAGCCCAGTACTCATTCTATCGGTCTCTTTTACCGAACCGCTAAGTGACGGGGGCGTAAACACACGCCAGCATCGGTTGTCAAGCAATGCTAGGGGGACAAACACAGACACAGAAACACACACACATACATATATATATATATATACATATATACGACAGGCTTCTTTCAGTTTCCGTCTACCAAATCCACTCACAAGGCATTGGTCGGCCCGGGGCTATAGCAGAAGACACTTGCCCAAGATGCCACACAGTGGGACTGAACCCGGAACCATGTGGTTGGTTAGCAAGCTACTTACCACACAGCCACTCCTGCATACATACATATATATATATATTTATGCATGCATGCATGCACACACGCGCGTGCACACACACGCAAATGACACTCTGACACTGGTGGAGTGTTATTTATAATTTGAATTCTCATTGAATAACTGTGGATTTCCAACAGTATGAAACCTTGAGTTCCAGATAGTAAATACAGATTCTATTAAAGAGATTTTTTATTCCCCTTCTGGAGGTCAAGTATTCATTCTTCTTGTATGTTACTAATGTATTTTTGCTTTGAAACGAAATCTAGCTTCAAGCATCTTATACAGATAATTTTTTAGACACTATTTTCTGAAACTGGTAAAATTATGTAGGGGGTGCAAATTTTGATCTTGCACCACCTGAAAATTCTAAGGGGTGTAGGTGCACCTGCTGCACCCCCTGTTCCCGGGCCCTTGCCCTTACACCTATAAATGCCAGAAATACAACACTACAACCCCAAAATAATATAAATAACCAATGGAGAGGCTAGAAAACCACCAGCCAATCAATAAACATGAAAATCCATCCAATGAAAAAACACAAATACTAGACCACACACACACAGATGAAAGGATATTAATAACTATTAATACCAATTTATAATAATTATTTACAAAGTGGTGCCAAATTCAGGTCATAAGACAAAGTTTTAGTTTCATCTTTAAAAAAATCATATCCTCTACATGTATTGAGCTCTCCTCTCTCTGTATTGATGTAGAGAGAGAGAGAAGGAGAGAGAAAGAGAGAGAGTGTGTGTCTGTGTGTGTGTGTGTACACCCACATATTCTTTTATTCTTTCCTTTTATTCTTTTACTTGTTTCAGTCATTTGATAGCTGCCATGCTGGAGCATTGCTTTTAGTTGAACAAACTGACCCCAAGGACTTAATCTTTGTAAGCCTAGTGCTTATTCTGTCGGTCTCTTTTGCTGAACCATTGAGTTACAGGGATGTAAACACACCAACATTGGTTGTCAAGTGATGAAGTGGGAACAAATAGACACAGACAGACATACACACACACACAAATATATATATATATTTATTTATTAAAAGCGGTGCTCCAGCATGGCCACAATCAAATGACTAAAACAAATAAAAGAATAATATATATACACACTGGGCTTATATATATATAAGCATACATACATATATCTTTTATCTTTTACTTGTCTCAGTCATTAGACTGCAGCCATGCTGGGGCACTACCTTGAACTTTTAGTCGAGTGAATCAACCCCAGTGCTTTTTTTTTTTAAGAAGTGGTGCTTATTCTATCAGTCTCTTCTGCCAAACTGCTAAGTTATGGGGACATAAAAATACTGATACCAGTTGTCAAGTGGTGATGGGAGGGCCAAACACAAACACAAAGACACGCGCACACACATAGATATATATATATACATATACATACATACATACATACATATATATATATATATATTATATATATATATATATATATCTAGATGTATATATATATATATGT
>NC_042999.1:51053408-51075908 GCF_006345805.1 Octopus sinensis | reverse complement strand
GATTAGTTTAACTAAAAGATTCCTCAAGGTAGTGCTCCAGCATAGCTGCAGTCTAAATACTGAAACAAGTAAAACATAATATATATATATATATATATATATATATATATATATATATATAAATTAGAAAAAAAACACCTTTTATCAATTCAGAATGAACAATTAAATTACACTATCTAGAAAATTACATATAGAAATATTAAAAATAAAATAAGAATAATATACCAATTCTCTTTTATTCTCTTTTACTTGTTTCAGTCATTTGACTGCAGCCATGCTGGAGCACCACCTTTAGCCGAGCACATCGACCTCAGGACTTATTCTTTGTAAGCCTAGTACTTATTCTATCGGTCTCTTTTGCCGAACTGCTAAGTAACGGAGACGTAAACACACCAGCATCGGTTGTCAAGCAATGTTGGGAGGACAAACACTGACATACAAACATATACACACACACATACATATAAATATATATATACGATGGGCTTCTTTCAGTTTCCGTCTACCAAATCAACTCACAAGGCTTTGGTCGGCCCGAGGCTATAGTAGAAGACACTTGCCCAAGGTGCCACGCAGTGGGACTGAACCCGGAACCATGTGGTTGGTAAGCAAGCTACTTACCACACAGCCACTCCTACGCCTACAATGATTAAGTAAATTGCAAAATTATAATTTTATTATTATTTTTTATTATTATTTTGCAATTTATTTAATCATTGGTATATTATTGTCATTCTATTTTTAATATTTCTATTATATGTAATTTTCTAGATGGTGTAATTTAATTGTTCATTTTGAATTGATAAAAGGTGTTTTTTTTCTAATTTTTATATATATATATCATATTTTGCGAAATTTGAATTAGTATTTCTAAATTGAATTTTTCCCTGTAAGTTAGGAATAATATTCCCTCAAATTATTATTATTATTATTATTATTATTATTATTATCATATATATATATGTAGGCGCTGGAGTGGCTGAGTGGTAAGTAGCTTGCTTACCAACCACATAGTTCTGGGTTCAGTCCCATTGTGTGTCTCCTTGGGCAAATGTCTTCTACTCTTCATGATATTTGGTTGGCTTGAAAGAAGGGAGTGAAAAAAATGGGATGTGGGGCAATGTTTGGTAGGGCAGTATGGGTACAGGGACAGCACCCAGCATGTACAAGCATAGACAAAATGTTTTTTGGACTTCATATTTGCTGTTATGAACGGGTCTTCTTCCATACCACAGTAAATCACCAATTGTCTTGGTCATTTGTCATTCCATCTCTGAGGCTCTGTTTCTTCACATAAGCCTTCACTTCCATTAGGTGGTATCAAAATGTTCCTGGACTACGTATGTTTAATAAAAAATTACTTATTTAACTAAGTTTTAACATAATTACCTTCCAAAGCAATACGCTGGTCCCAATGTTCTTGCCACTTTTGGAACTTAACCTGGAAATCGTTTTCCATAAGCGAGTTGAGGACCCTCTGCAATTAGCTCTGGATCTCAACAACAGTATTAAAATGGTAACCTTTGAGCTGCATTTTCATCTTGGCAAATTGGGCGGGTGTGGAAGCGATATCATGAGTAAAGAGAGCTCTGTGACAGGGTATATTGTTGTTGTGAAGAATTAATTTCTTTGCAATGTATGGATCTGGTCGCTTTCACAGAATGTCCTCCCTCAAACACTTCAAAGCATTGCAGTAGAAGTCTCGGATGATGGTCTGGCCCTGGGATGGGTATCGAATTTTCGATGCACAATGCCATGGATATCGTAAAAAACGATGAGTATGCTCTTGATTAAACTGTGGCTCTGTTGTGCACCCAAGCCAGTTAAGACATTACAGGTGACCCATTGCCTTGTCGCCATAAGCTTGTTGAAGCTTGCTCAATATCTCTGCAGTAAACTTCCCAAGTTTAGCACAAAATTTCACTTTGGCCCTTTGTTCCAACTTCCTGTCCGTAACAAAAATCACAGACTACAGCATACATGTGATCATAAAAAACACAAATTTCACAACTTATGAAGGAAACACTGTGAAGTTTCGTGGCACACTGCCTCGTGAAGGTCACTGCTCGCTCTCACTGTGTATGCAACTGTGTGCTGCCATCTGTTGGCATGCTACAGAACTAATCCAGGAACTTTTCTGATACCCACCCCTCCTGCTTCTATGTCCCGTGTTTATGTGAATTTACCTCTCCACCAGTTCCATCCACTTTCAGTGACCGACACTTCCTTATGTAACTATCCTCATTCATATGCATCCATGACCAAACCAGCACAGTCCTCTCCCTTACACACTACATCTAATTCATCCTTATACAGGACATTAGCGCTTTGTTGTATATGCACAATGACACTGCACATCCAACACAGCATTATTAGTTTCATTTCTCTCTACTATTCAAACGTCCTCTGCATTCAGAGTCCACATCTCACTACCATCTAACATTGTGGTCATACACAAGAATCACACACACACACACTCTACTAGCAGTATCGCCCGGCATTGCTCGGGTTTGTTTCGACCCTTTAGAATTGGAATTTTTGAAAAGTAAAAATTTTGCATTATGTAGCTTGTTATTCTCTTTAAGTGAACATTTTTCTGGTTAAAATACACCGAAAAATGGCGACACAGCAGTCAAAAATTCGTAAAAAAATAGGGATTTTCATAGAAAAAAACACCTTTTTGATGTAAATGATTTTTGGTGTTAACATGGTCCGATTTGAATTTTTACTTCTATGGAAGGAAGAGCAAGCCTTCTTCTATCATACTCTCAATTTTGGTCAACTTGTGCTGCAGGGCCTCGGAGGAGATAGTGTTAGTTGAAGGCTACCAAAACTGCCATACACTGACAACTTCAGCTTTATATATATAGAGATATACACCTGTAACATTATGACATTAGTTGACATGTTAAAAAAAAAATGGAACTGAGTTAAAGAACTCAGCAAATATTCCATCAATCAAGGACATGTGAAAATATTTAGCACTAGACCAGATTCTGCTTCTGTAAGCTGAACATGTGACATGCTTTGACAGCTGGCTGCAGCATACGAGACAATAATTACAAGACACTAGGTTTGTATTGCATAATTGTATTTTTCCATATATCGTCTGACCAATCTCACATATGTCAGAATGAAGGAATCACCAACCATGTCTCCTTTTGCATATGCATGTGCACACACACACACACACAATGGTTTGTTTGATTTCCATTTTTCCCAACTAGTATGGGTTAGATACATGGCTCAGTGGTTAGAGCATAAGGTCTAACGGCGGCAAGCTGGCAGAAACGTTAGCATGCCAGGTGAAATGCTTAGCAGTATTTCGTCTGCTGTTATGTTCTGAGTTCAAATTTCGCTGAGGTCGACTTTGCCTTTCATCCTTTTGGGGTCGATAACTTAAGTACCAGTTATGCACTGGGGTCGATATAATCGATATAATCGACTTAATCCGTCTGTCTGTCCTTGTTTGTCTCCTTTGTGTTTAGCCCCTTGTGGGTAGTAAAGAAATAAGTTAGAGCATCAGGTTCACAATCATGAGGTAGTGGGTTCAATTCTTGAACTGGGCTGTGTGCTGTGTTCTTGAGCAAGACACTTTATTTCATGTTGCTTCAGTTCACTCAGCTGTAGAAACGAGTTGCAACATCACTGATGTATCAGCCTTTGCCTTTTTCTTGGACAACATGTGGTGTGGAGAGGAGAAGCTGGTATGCATGGGCATGCATGATGGTCTTCCATAGACAACCCTGCCTGGAGTTGTACATTGGAGGGGTGGAGGGGAACTTTCAAGGTGCAATCTCATGGTCTTTCATGTCTGAAGGTGTTCTTTGCTCTTTACACTTTATCTGAGGTGAGATTTTTACAGGTTGATGTTCTTGTCACCATCAATTAGCGGCTAGAGATTTTTTTCCAGAGATCTTTAAAAGTGCAGAGAAATTCTTCATAATGTCAACAAGGAATGTGAACATCATCATCGGTTCACTGAAGCAGTTACAGCAAGAAATATCAACATCCAAGCATATTTATCCTACCTCCACACAGATGCACACACACACACACACACACACAGATGCACACACACACACACACACACACACACACACACACACACAGATGCCCACACATATACACACACACAGATGCACACTCATACATACACAGATGCATACACTCACAATGCACACACACCACAGACACACCAATGAGCATTTACTTCAAACTTTCAATTCATATTTCAAAAAATATTCAGACAGTGGATTTGCAAAAGAAACCCAAGCTCAGTCTACCAGCTTATGATCAAAAACAAGCAACTTGGAAATTGTAACCTTCCAGTTATATTGTGTTAAAGAATACTCTACATTTGTACTGAGTCCTGTAGTTTATCACTCCTGGTGAATCAACAGAGATTTATCTTATATTAAACTTTTTAATACTTTTTGCTAGTTATATATATAAATAAAATAAAAATAAATAAAAATAAATAAAATAAAATAAAAAATAAAAAATAAAAATAATAAAAAATAATAATAAAAATAAAAATAATATATATATATATATATATATATATATATATTAATTTATAAGTATAAATTAATAATTAAAATTTTTTTTAATTTTAACTTTAAATTTAAATAATTTAAATTTTGAATTTTATATTTTATATATTTTGTATATTATATTAATTAATTTTATTTCTATGTTTTGGTTTATGTTTTTCACTGTTTGATTTGCCTAATAGTGGTTTTATCTCTAATTTAATATATAAATATATATATTTATACTGTAAAATTAGATTTAATCCTAAATCTAATTTTTCCCTGTAAGTTTGGATTTACTCCCTAATATTATTATTATTATTATTATTATATATATATATATATATATATATATATATATCTATATATAGATAGATTGATAGATAGATAGATAGATAGATAGATAGATAGATAGATAGATAGATAGATAGATATAGATAGATAGATAGATGAAAAGTGGTTAGGAGTCCATTCAAATCAAAAAGTATAGTTTAAAAAAGTAAATAAAGTTGGAAAGGTCACAGAAGTATATTTTAGAGAGTCTTTAATCCTTTTGATACCAACCCACCTATGACTATATCTGGCTCTGTAGTACAAATGTTTTGTTTTCAAAAGTTCTGAATTAAAATCTTCCACCAAATATCATCATCATCATCGTCGTTGTCGTTTAACGTCCATTTTCCATGCTGGCATGGGTTGGATGGTTTGACTGAGGTCTGGAGAGCCAGCAGCTGCACCAGGCTCCAATCTGATCTGGCAATGTTTCCACAGCTGGATGCCCTTCCTGATGCCAACCATTCTGAGAGTGTAGTGGATGCTTTTTATGTGCCACCGACACAGGAGCCAGTTGGGCAGGCCTGGCATCAGTCATGCTTGGATAGTGCTTTTTACATGCCACCAGCATGGGAGCCAGTTAGGGGGTACTGGTATCATCCATGTTTGGATAGTGCTTTTTATGTGTCACTGGCACGGGAGCCAGTCAGGGGGCACTGGCATAGGCCACGTTTGGATGGTGCTTTTAATATGCCACCAGCATGGGAGCCAGTCAGGCAGACCTGGCATTGACCATGTTTGGATGGTGCTTTTTACTTGCCACCGACATGGGAACCAGTCAGTCAGGGGACACTGGCATCAGCTATATTCAGATGATGCATTTTAATGCCACCAGAATGGGAGCCAGTCAGGGGCACTGGCCACAGCTGTGATTTTGGTTTTACTCGACTCAACAGGTCTTCTCAAGCATATCATGTCACTTGATGCATCAAGGGTACTCTTAAATGGGCTGGAAATGCAACACTGGCATTGGCCATGGCTTTGATCTCACTTTAGTTGCTGGGTCTTCTCAGTAACACCATATCTCTAAAGATTTCAGTCTCCTGTCATTGCCTTTGTGAGATCCATTGAAGGTCATGGTGCATCACCTCATCCCATGTCATCCTGGTCCACCTCTTCCACAGGTTCCTTCCAAAGTTAAAGAGTGGTATTTCCTCACACAGCTGTCCTCATCCATACATAACACATGACCGTATCAGTGCAGTATTCTCTCTTGCATACCACATTTGATGCTTCTTATCGCGCAGGGTGCTTACACTCTGTCGTGTATGCATGCTAACATTACACATCCAGCAGATCATACTAGCTTCATTTCTTTCAAGCCTACACACATACTCAGCAGTCATGGCCCATGTTTCACTGCCGTGTAGCATGGCAGTTCACACACATGCAACATACAGTCTACCTTTCATCCTGAGCGAGAGGCCCTTAGTTGCCAGCAGAGGTAGAAACTCCCTGAATTTTGCCCAGGCTATTCTTATTCTAGCTGCTATACCCACAGAGCAGCAACCCCCACTACTAATTTGGTCGCCTAGGTAGTGGAAGCTATTAACTCCTTCTAGTTTTTCTCCCTTGCATGTAATGAATCTGTTTTCTGTACATCTTCAGTGTTTATTGCCCCTGTGAATCAGCCACACACAAAAACTATTTTCCTGGTTAACTTTCCTTTGATATTGCTACACCTTTTATGTGTCCATAGCTTACACCAGCTTACATCATATGGAGTTTCTATCTTAGTTACAGTTTATGTTCCTAACACTAGCTTAATAATAACTCAGTTATTTTACTAAATTCTTTGTTATATTTAAAATTAATTGAAAGAAACACAGAGCATTTCAACAGAAATATGGTAACAAAAGGGTTAATAAAATATTACTGGTTTTGATGTATCCATCTCATTAAATATTAGAAATATTAGAAAGAATTCATTGGGAAGCCAGAGAGAAAAAAGATTTTTTTTAGGGTTTAACAGTTTGTACCCAAATCTAAGTTCTTATATATATATATATATTTTTAAGGCTTTAGCTCTTATTTCTAGCAGGTGGATGTTTGTTAAGCATCCTTATGCTTCATACAAATTTATAATTCATAGTTATATAATGCTGTTGTGCCTGCGATCCACCTATGTCACTGCTGGTGATATCATCAATTTTACCCTTTTGATACCAACCTGCCTGAAACCGCCTCTGGTTCTGTAATACAAATGTCTTGTTTTCAAAAGTTCTGAATTAAAATCTTCCACCAAACCTTAGTCACAATTTATGTTCCTAACACTAGCTTAATGATAAACTAAATTATTTTACTAATTCTTTGTTATATTTAAAATTAATGAAAGAAACACAGAGCATTTCAACAGAAATATGGTAACAAAAGGGTTAATAAAATATTACTGGTTTTGATGTATCCATCTCATTAAATATTAGAAATATTAGAAAGAATTCATTGGGAAGCCAGAGAAAAAGATTTTTTTTAGGGTTTAACAGTTTGTACCCAAATCTAAGTTCTTATATATATATATATATTTTTAAGGCTTTAGCTCTTATTTCTAGCAGGTGGATGTTTGTTAAGCATCCTTATGCTTCATACAAATTTATAATTCATAGCTATATAATGCTGTTGTGCCGGCGATCCACCTATGTCACTGCTGGTGATATCATCAATTTTAACCCTTTTGATACCAACCTGCCTGAAACCGCCTCTGGTTCTGTAATACAAATGTCTTGTTTTCAAAAGTTCTGAATTAAAATCTTCCACCAAACCTTAGTCACAATTTATGTTCCTAACACTAGCTTAATGATAAACTAAATTATTTTACTAATTCTTTGTTATATTTAAAATTAATTGAAAGAAACACAGGGTATCTCAACAGAAATATGGTAACAAAAGGGTTAAAATTTATCCACAGATGATATGAACAGTAGTGACATCTGATTTCAAATCTCAGTGTTTGAATGTTTTGTTTATATATATATCCTTTAAGTTCGTTTATGGGAAATGTTTTGAATATGCATTTGAAAGTTCCTATTTTATTATGCTGGCTACAGCCAAATAATGCCAGCTTGATTATATCCACCCCAGTGTTCAACTGGTACTTAATTTATTGACCACCAAAAGGATGAAAGGCAAAGTCGACCTCAGCGGAATTTGAACTCAGAACGTAGCAGCAGGCGAAATACTGCTAAGCATTTCACCTGGTGTGCTAATGATTCTGCCAGCTCGCCACCTTAGTCATAATACTAATAAAAATGATAATCCATGGATGGAATTCCTAAATATTTTAATGCCTCACTACACGTGTTTTCACAAATCACGTATTTCTTAAGATCAAGGACCGTGTCCCTAGGCTGACTACAGTACAGTATGTAGCATCCATGGACATTGAGTAGATCATGTTCATGAATTCTGTTAATGCCATATCACCCAACAAAATGAACACATGACCATGATCCACCTGATGTCCGTGGATACTGCAGACTACTGTAATCATCACAGAAATATAGACTTTGATCTTTAGAAACATGTGATTAGTGGAAACACTTGTACTGATGCATTAAAATATTTATAAACGCCATCAATGGATTATTATTATCATTATCATTATTATTATTATTATTATTATATATATGAGTGTGTGTACATACATGTTGTTGTTGTCGTCGTCGGTGTGTGTGTGTGTGTGTGTGTGTGTGTGTGTGTGTGTGTGTGTGTGTGTGTGTGTGTGTGTGTGTGTGTGTGTGTGTGTGTGTGTGTGTGTGTGTGTGTGTGTAACATAAATTTTTAAACAGAAATATATTGAAAGGGGTATATAAATGACAAGCTAACAAGGACAGACCAATATTCACACATTTTTATTTTCTGATTGTATTTTCATTTTATTTGATGTCTTTTTTTTCAATTTTTTTTCTGTCTATCAAAACATCTTGAAATACACAGTAATGTTTATACAATTGAGTGAACATCTATTTCCGTTAATTGTCAATACATATACGTATAAAGGCAGTTGGTAGTTTTGGAAAGACAACTTGGTTTCCTTGACTATTAATGGTTTTCAGGAAACTTTATTCAAAGCAAAAAATTTGTTGACCAGAACTACAATTTAGATTAAAGACTAATTCATTAGTCCATTAGAATTTTTCCATTTCTCTTTTTACCCTTTTTTATATTTTGCAGTTCTTTAGAACGTTTAAACTATATTGTTTATTGATTTTCAACAAGAGAAGGATAATTGAAATGGGCATAGAATGTCTGGTATATGATATATACCTATTTCCCAATTTTCAGTCTGTAATTTACACATGAAATGCTTTACCTTGTTGTTTACCAGTATTGAAGTAGCAATGATATTTTCACATAGAGTTAGAATATTCTGGAATGAATAGTTAGCATTGAAAAATTATTTTCATAAGATTTATATAAACTATAATAGAAAGCATGTAATTTCCCTTCTTTATTTCTATCAAAATTCTGTCTACATTAGTTTTCTTGTCTTATCAGGTTTCAAGATAATCCATCAAGCTTTTGTATTTCAATCTCAACTGAAGTCTTCTTTGCTGAGCAACACGTTTAGAAACATTTCAAATTCTTCATTGCTACCAAAAATTGTTAGATTCAGATTGGTAAGTAAAGAAATGGCTTCATTGTTATGTGCTATATTACTGCTATTGTTCTGAGACTCTGAGCATGAAAAGAAAATAAGATTTCTTAGACCTGACTCAACATGAGAGAATATAATTATTATTGATTATATATATGTGAACTTGCATGATAAATGATGTTTTCACAAGCTCATAAAGCTGGTGTTCAACTTTCCTTTCAGTGCTGTTTGTGAATGAAAGAAATCTATGTATAGAACACTATGTATTGCAGATAAGATTACCAGATACTCTATTGATTCTCTACAATTATGTGAATTAGGGAATGCACAAATGAATTAATCCACAGCCTGGTTTAACATCACCTGACCCTTGATGCCTTTAATGATATCCACTTTGTTGTAAATATTCAGGCAGAGTCTCTGGTCTAAGGATAACTTTACTTTTTCCCTCCAACCAAGTCTTTGAGGTCCTTCAAAAGATCACAGGTGCTACCCTTTCTCCTGTAAGTCATATAAAGAAAGGGATCCTTAATGAGACAATTGTACCAAATATCAGCACAAAATTTACAAGCCAATGAAGGGCAATCTCTCTGTGGTCACTCAACTCACTAGAAATAGCAGCCAAATTTTCTTCAACATGTACCCTAACATAAAAAAAAAAAGAAAAGAAAAGTCTTATTAGATAATGTGGTCTTCAATAGACTATGTTTTAAAACAAAAGATGGAATGCTCAAGGTCAGAAAATCTTTGACTATAGGTCTGCTCAATCAAGTCTGAGTTGTGATTAAAAAACAAGTGATGAGTTACTAATTTAGTCCACCCTGTCAGATTACTGATACATAACAATGCATAGTCAAATTTTACTCTTATTGGAGAAAAATCATTTATCCTGTAACATATACTTCTGACACCTGATTAATTATTTTCTTAATGAAAGGAGGATTTTTCAAAAGGAATTGGAATTTTAATATTTTAATTTTTATTACATTCATATTTTTTATCTAATATTTAGTTAATATTTTTGAGTGGATATTTCATCCCTGTTATGTTTCTGTAGGTGATAGCTCATTTTGTATTGGTTCTTACATCTTCATATCTTCTGGGTAAATTTCTCTGGAATCTGTAAAAAATATTATTATGATGTTAGCAACTGATTTAAACAATATTTAATAAAATCAAACATACAATGTAACACCCACATACATACAACACTAAAACCTCCTCAGAGAAACTGTAAAAATGATACTTAATAAAGTGGCAAATAAAGAATAACACTTAGCATTGAGAATAAGAATAAAATAGAGATTAGTAAATTTGATGTGAAATTCATTATAATTACAGAATATAGCCTAGATGAAATTAACTATGATATAATTTGTATAACATGAAATGTTTTAATAAAAATCCATCAGAAGTAGAAATGTATCTTCATTTAAAAATATTTACACCAAAAAATTTTGCTGTTAGTAATTTTAATTTTGCTTTGGTAAAAATGAAAATTAATTTTTTTATTCTTTTCTGCAATTTATTAAGTAATATATTTTGAAATCCAAAAAGAATTTTTGCTAAAGTCACATGATATTCTGTAGGTGTCTCTGGCCAACTGAATACTATTAATATAATACTTTTAATATAATGAACTAATGAGAGGCAGTGAGCTGGCAGAATTAATATTATATTGGACAAAATGCTTTGAGGCGTTTTGTCCATCCTTATGTTCTGAGTTCAAATCATGCCAAGTTCAACTCTATCTTTCATCTTCTTGGGATGATAAAATACATACCATTGATCACTGGGGTTGATATAATTGACTTACCCTTTCCTTAAAATTGCTGGCCTTGAGCCAAAAATTGAAATTAATGTAATGAATCAATAAGGAAGCATAGTGTAGTGGCCCAACCTGCTAAATAACAGCCAAATTTTTTTCAAATCACATCTTACTGTCATAAAAAATGTAACACTGAATAAAGGAGTCTGGAAGATATTATTCCCAAAACTAAGGCAGGATGATTAGAAATATTAAATTTCTAACTGTCTCAAAGAGACATGAGCGGTGGTGGAGCGATAGAATGGTTGTATACTGTCAACATAATGTGACAGTCCCGTATGGGAATTACACCACTGCTGTTTAGCCCTAGGAAGCATCGACGCTTCCTGTCGGCTTTGACACATTTCCTGTGTCCTTATATTTGTGAAAGGGAGGCAAGTAACCCCACCAGCCAAGATTCACACCTGAAGACATGCATGTTTCTGGGTCTTAACCCATCATCAGCACAGGATAGTGAGATCTGCTGACTGAGGTGCCTGACCAGCCTTCACAAATATATATATTTACAGTGAAATCTATTCACTGGTCACCGTAATTAGAAATAGTAAATTTCTAAATGTCTCAAAGAGACATGAGCGGTGGTGGAGTGATAGAGTGATCATAGCTATATATCCTTTGAACTTAGGCTTATATGATCAATGCTGATATCACATGAGTGTATGATCACAAGACTGACTAGAATATCAGATGTTGTTACACATTGCTTGTCACAATGCACTTTGCATCATTTCTTTTGCCTTCGAGCGACACCACCTTGCTGGCTAGGCCAGCAGGCCAATATTCCCTGCTGATTGAAAGGGTAACTATTTCAGTAATGTGAAATGAAGGGTTTTGCTCAAGAACTGTTGTGGAAGGATCACCACCCCTGCATGACTAAAAGTGGACTGACACATTTCAATAAAATAAAGAACTGTCAGAGTTGACAGTTGGCAGTTGACAGTTAGCATTTGACATTTGGCAATTGACAGTCAGCAGTTGACAGCAGGCAGTTGACTGAGTTGATCATTTGTATTGGATTGGTGTAGTACGGTGCATGTTCTGTGTGAACATATTAATTCTGCAAAGGTTATTCTAGATAACCATATCCAAATATTTATTTGGGTAATACTATTCTGCACCCTTATGCACACCCCAACATTGTTGTAACATTATTGGTGACAAGATATTTAAATCCCTGATGACATAACAAGAACAAATCATGCCACATGGTCAAGGAATTGAACCCACAATCTAGCAACCATGAGTTCAATAGCCAAACCACTAGGTCACACACCTTCACCAATGCTGGTATTAGGAGTTGAAAACAATAACATCTTCTACAGATCAATTAAATCCATTCCTGAAACTCAACAAAACCTCAAGCCAATAGAGAAACCTTTTTTCTCTTTTTCTTCATCATGAAAGAAGGGCAGAACAGATGATTCTTTGCAGGGCCTTTGAAACTTGGTGAGAGGTAATGAGGAAGGTACCTTCAAATCAAAGACCTTACTTGGAGTTGGTTTGTTTACATGGAACAACTTAGTAGTTTGGTAAAAGAAACCTGTAGAATAAGTACCAGAGTTTAAAATAATAGGTTCTGGGGTTGATTTGTATGACTAAACCCTTCAAAGCAGTGCCTTAGCATAGTCATGGTCCAATAACTAAAACAAGCCAAAAATGAAAGATAAAAGATAATTGGAAACATATGGGCATAGGAGTGGCTGTTTGGTAAGTAGCTTGCTAACCAACCACATGGTTCTGGGTTCAGTCCCCGTGGCACCTTGGGCAAGTGTCTTCTACTATAGCCTCGGGCTGACCGAAGCCGTGTGAGTGGATTTGGTAGACAGAAACTGAAAGAAGCCTGTCGTATATATGTATGTGTGTGTATATGTTTGTGTGTCTGTGTTTGTCCCCCCCAACATTGCTTGACAACCGATGTTGGTGTGTTTATGTCCCCATCACTTAGCGGTTCGGCAAAAGAGACCGATAGAATAAGTACTAGACTTACAAAGTATAAAGTCCTGGGGTCGATTTGCTCGACTAAAGGTGGTGCTCCAGCATGGCCACAGTCAAATGACTGAAACAAGTAAAAGAGTAAAAGAGTATACGTTTTAATTATTTTAAGCCACTTTGTAGTTTGGGAAGCCCTAAGATGTAGCTTGTTAAATTTGCGTTTGAATGCTGCTTGCTTCTGTGCAAAGATTTGGTGATCAGAAGTAGCTTGGGGTTAAACAAGAGCAAGAACAACAAAAGTAGTAACAGCAACAGTAGCAGCAACAATAACAGCAACAACAACAACAACAACAACAACACCCTCAATTGATTCACCAACCCTTTCATGGAAACCCATCAAAATCTCATAAGGATATTTATTATTATTATATAACCATATATTTACCTCTTTAGAAATGTTATCAAGTCAAGACATCAATTTCTCTTTGTTTGAAAGCAATTCTTAATATGAAAAGGAAATATTCAGTTTGGAATTAATTGTACAAAGACATGCTGGATTAGAAACTGATTATTTGGTCTCAGAACTTTGTTCCATGCAATTATAATAACAGTAACATTTGGTTTTGCTAACTATTGACGCTAATAATTATCAAATGTCGATGTCACTTTAGAAAATTTGATATAAAGAAGGATTTGGATTATGTTTTCACTCAACAAATTTGGTTGAGTTGTTGTAATCAGAGAAAATTTCTATTAGTCATTTTTTAGACACATCACATGGCATGACATAGTGTTTTGTTTCGTTCTTTTCATTAGAGTTTTGTTGACTTTTTTTAGCTGTTCATGCTAAATTCTCAAGGGCAGGGAGATGATGGAAAAATGGAGGGGAAAAAAAAAAAACAGAAACCAGGAGAAAAGGAGGGTGAGAAAGGATGAAAATGGTTGGAATTGTATGGAAATAGAGTTAAAAAGATTGGAGTGATCAGAGTAAAAATAGAAAAGAAAGAAAGAGAAAAGTAGGTAGGCAAAGAAGAGAGAGTAAAGAAAAAGTGAAAGAAAGGAAGTAGGAGAGAGAGGGGAAGAGTGTGGGAGACAGAAAGACTGGGAGAGAGAGAGAGAGAGAGAGAGAGAGAGAGAGAGAGATAAATGAAAGTAAAGAAAAGGAAAATGGGAAAGCATATGTAGTCAACTGGAGAGATAGAAGTAGGTAGATAGATAGATAGATGGATAGATAGATAGATAGATAGATAAAGATAAAAATAGAGAGATAGATGGATAGAAAGAAAGAGAGAAAGAGAGAGAGAGAGAGAAAGTGTAAGAAATGAGGAGAAGAAAGGAGAGGGAAAGAAAGAAAAGGAGAGATAAGTATTTGTGAAGTTGTGAAAGGAAGAGATAAATAGAATGAATAAGAGAGACTGAAATATTTAGGTAGGTAGATAGATAGATAGATAGATAGATAGATAGATAGATAGATAGATAGATAGATAGATAGATAGATAGATAGATAGATAGAGAGAGTGAGATAGAGAGATAGAGAGATTTGATAGATAGATAGATAGATAGATAGATAGATAGGAAGAGATAAACAGAAAGAAACAGAGAGACTGAGATATATTGATAGATAGATAGATAGATAGATAGATATATAGATAGATAGACAGATAAACAGATAGATAGAGAGGGAGAGAGAGAGAGGGAGGGAGAGAGAGAGAGAGAGAGAGAGAGAGAGAGAGAGAGAAAATTAACAAAAGATATTAAGTAGTAGACTAAGGATGTTATTCTGAGGCAAGAGAAGTTATGAGCCCTTTACATTCTGGTCTTATTGATTTTATTTAGAAGCTTAGAAAGAAATAAGAATGGATCTGGATATTGTGTTGACTGATGTGGAATGTTGCAAGGAAAGTGTAGGATTTGATTAACAGTCTTTTGTGGAAAAAATACTCAGAAATATTCCTCCAAATTTAGAGGAAGCTATCGACTATAATAATCTTCCAAGAGGATAATCTTCCAAGAGGATAATCTTGCAAAACACGGCAGTTGTTTGGCAAAGGCAAAGGTAAAATAAATGCTATTTGAGGGGAATATTACAATCAAATTTGTATTGTGTTTTGTTCTAATTCATATTATTGTGAAGACAGTGGATCTTGTTAAAATCAATTAAAAGGTGTTCATCAAACTTGTTATAATTAAAGTAGGTTATGCTGAACATTGTCAAGTGTAAGTTAGCTTCAGTTGAAATGAATTTGTGACCCAGTTTCAATTACTTTATTAGAATTATTTCCCTTTAGATGTTAGTGTCTTTGTGAAACCCATGAAGGTCACTACTTCTTCAGTTCCTTTACTTGAAAAGGAAAATGAATTCATGCTTATGGCCGCGGCCTTCGGGCTAAAACATTTTAAGGATTTAAGGATAGGAAACAATTATGAAAGCAATTATGGCAGAAATACTTGCAAAAATTTTATACTTTTATATTATACTAGCAAGCCGGGTCATAGTGCTAGTGCATGCATATACAGCTGCGTGCATGTGCAAATACATGCAAGTACTGTCCAAATCTCCGACCAATCACATACAGCTAGCTGGCATTCAATTGGCGTATCAAGTTTCGGGCATTTTGATTGGGTTTTGGATAGAAAATTCACAAAAGAGTCACTTCTATTGATTTTTTAATGGCTTTGCGGGGTGACTGGAGAAATGTAAAGGTGTGCACGACCACCCTTGAACAGTTTTGAATGACCACAGAAAGTGCAAGCCCTCTAACTGAAAAATTGTGGATTTGTATAAAGGACACACACACACAGACATTTTGCCGTTTATATATATAGAGATGTGCAGGCATGGCTATAACTGAAACAAGTAAAAGATAAAAGATTAAATAAATAAATGAACACCTATATGGCAGGTGGTAGTGTTAAACCTAGCAATGGATTAAGTATGCCATCCAAAAACATGAATGATCCCTCTGAAGGAATTCCACACAGATTTCACGTATCACATTTCACTGACAAGAACCTTATTTAATGAGGCTATGTTAGGTGACACTTGCCCAAGTTGTGCAGCAGGATTGATCTCAAGACCACATGACTGCTAAACAAACTTCTTAACCAGACAATCATGTTTGCATCTCTTATGATAAAAATCTATTGATAAAATGAGATGATTGAGTATGGCTGACTGGATGCTGGCTATTTAACATGGCTGACTGGACATTCAACCAGTTTTGCTGACAGTACTTTTTGGCACTAGAGGCAAACACACATACACACATGCATGCATATACAGAAATATACACATATAGTGCAGACATAGTAGTGCGGTAAGAAGTTTGCTTACCAACCATATGGTTCCAGATTCAGTCCTATTGCATGGCACTTTGGGCAAGCGTCTTGTACTTTAGCCTTGGACTGACCGAAACTTCATGAGTGGATTACATAGACGGAAACTGAAAAGTCCATCATATATATATGTGTATATATATATATAAATATGTATGTGTGCCTTTATGTCTGTGTTTGCTTGACAACTGGTGTCGAAGTCTTTGTATTCCCATAACTTGGCTGATCAGTGAAAAAGACTGATAGAATGAGTACCAGGGTTAAAAAAGAACAAATAAGTACTGCCCCAGCATGGCCACAGTCTAATGACTGAAGCAAGTAAAAGATAAAAGATAAACGATACAAGTGGCTGTGTGGTAAGTAGCTTGTTAACCAACCACATGGTTCCGGGTTCAGTCCCACTGCGTGGCATCTTGGGCAAGTGTCTTCTGCTATAGCCCTGGGCCAACCAATGCCTTGTGAGTGGATTTGGTAGACAGAAACTGAAAGAAGCCTGTCGCATATATGTATATGTATTTATATGTGTGTGTCTGTGTGCCTGTGTTTGTCTCCCTAGCATTGCTTGACAACCGATGCTGGTGTGTTTACGTCCCCGTCACTTAGCAGTTCGGCAAAAGAGACCGATAAAATAAGTACTGGGCTTACAAAGAATAAGTCCCGGGGTCGATTTGCTCGACTAAAGGCGGTGCTCCAGCATGGCCACAGTCAAATGACTGAAACAAGTAAAAGATAAAAGATAAACGATACAAGTGGCTGTGTGGTAAGTAGCTTGTTAACCAACCACATGGTTCCGGGTTCAGTCCCACTGCGTGGCATCTTGGGCAAGTGTCTTCTGCTATAGCCCTGGGCCGACCAATGCCTTGTGAGTGGATTTGGTAGACGGAAACTGAAAGAAGCCTGTCGCATATATGTATATATATTTATATGTGTATGTTTGTGTGTCTATGTTTGTCTCCCTAGCATTGCTTGACAACCGATGCTGGTGTGGTTACGTCCCCGTCACTTAGCAGTTCGGCAAAAGAGACCGATAAAATAAGTACTGGGCTTACAAAGAATAGTCCCGGGGTCGATTTGCTCGACTAAAGGCGGTGCTCCAGCATGGCCACAGTCAAATGACTGAAACAAGTAAAAGATAAAAGATAAACGATACAAGTGGCTGTGTGGTAAGTAGCTTGCTAACCAACCACATGGTTCCGGGTTCAGTCCCACTGCGTGGCATCTTGGGCAAGTGTCTTCTGCTATAGCCCTGGGCCGACCAATGCCTTGTGAGTGGATTTGGTAGACGGAAACTGAAAGAAGCCTGTCGCATATATGTATATATATTTATATGTGTATGTTTGTGTGTCTATGTTTGTCTCCCTAGCATTGCTTGACAACCGATGCTGGTGTGGTTACGTCCCCGTCACTTAGCAGTTCGGCAAAAGAGACCGATAAAATAAGTACTGGGCTTACAAAGAATAAGTCCTGGGGTCGATTTGCTCGACTAAAGGCGGTGCTCCAGCATGGCCACAATCAAATGACTGAAACAATTAAAAGAGAGAGAAAGAGAGATGGAAAGATTGAAAGAGAAAAAGAGAGAGAGAGAGCATGTGGAGGAGGGAAAAAGGGAGACAACTAGAGAAAAATTAAGACGTCTGATGTCAAATAAGTCAGAGTTGAATCAGCAATGCCAAATAGGCAGTGCCAAAACAACAATGCCAAAACGTCTCATATCCAATCCATTGAATCTTGATACTAAACTGAACATTATTATCCAATAGGCTACATTGATATTATTAAAAATATAATAGCTTTACTGACCTGCCTCAATAGCAGTCATGTTTCAAAGTGCTTTTCCTACTTGTGTCCATCAAATAATGACTGGACTAATGCACCAGCTTATCTGTTTCCTTACATTGAGTCTATACAGTGGGGGGAAAAAGATACTTCAACTAGAAATAGTATTTCTGCACTTCCTCTTTAAATATTCTAGCACACACTTATCATTTGTTCTAAAATTAAGCTCGACCAATTCCCAACTGTTACTTCCTTTTATTCTTTTTCTAGTATCAACCACCAGACAGTGGCTGTACAGGAGCACCATCCTGAATTTTTAGCCAATTATATTGACCACACTGATTTGTCAGCTACTCATTTTATTAACTTTGCAAAGTTGAAAAGTGGACTTGACCAACGTGTAAAGAATTTCTAAAGAGTCCAGACCATTTTATAAAAATAAAATGAATCGTTACAAGAAAACCAACCATTGATCATGCTTTTTAATCTAAACTGTTTCAATCTGTATATTATCTGATCCCCTTTAAGGGAAATATGTGTGCATGTGTATATAATATATAATATATACATAATAATAATAATAATAATAATAATATTAGGGAATATGATTCCAAACTTACAGGGAAAAATTCATGAAACACGTGTAGTCTTTTTACTAATTATATGCTATTTATTTATTATTTTGTACTTTACTTAATTATAGTTATATTTTTTTATTGAATATTTAATTTTTTCTATATATTATGATTTAATTGCATCATTGTTGAATTGCTACAAAGTGGTTCTTCTCTAATTTATATATATATTGCTAGCATGGAAAGCGGACGTTAAACGATGATGATATATATATATAAATGCGAATTGTCTGTTTGGACGTCTGTTTGTGTAAAGTTGCCGTCTACACCTGTTAACGAATTTTTGGGAAACTTTGCAAACATGTTTAAGTAACATCCAGTTTGTTACTTGGTTCATTGAAGTTTAATAAAAATCTATAATTGGATGGCGAGAATGAGTCCAAATATAATCCATATATTTTCCTTTAACAGCCAAGGGAAATAACCCATTCATTTTCCTTTGATCACCCTAAACACTGCCAAGCTCAAAGTTAATAGTCAAAGGGTGGAAATAGACAACAGGAGCCTCGTGCCCCACAGCCCATTGCTGTCTAAAACATTACAGGCCCATGTTAATGTTAAGTCATGCAACTCTATGAAATGTATTAAATAGGCATGTAAATACATCAATAACACCTCACATATGGCAGTTTTTGGACTTGAACAAGAGGGCAGGCAGGCAGATGAAATTCAGCAATATAAGTTGGGCAGGTATATTTCCTCTAATGAGGCAATGTGGTGCATCATGGGTTTCAAAATCCATGAGTGACATCCAATGGCCAGCATGTATATTTCATAGAAGACAATGCTCGAAACATAGTTCTGAATCTACCAGAAACTACTTTGACAGCTTTCTTCAAATTATGCCAATGTGATCTGTTTGCCCGAAAACTGTTGTCTGTTGAGGTTCCCGTGTACTATCAGGTCATCCCATAAGTTTTGTCTGAATTTTGAATGAAGAAAACAAGTGATCAAATGTTATATTTAATAGAAATTTAATCATCAATGTACTTTCCTTGATTATCTATGATGTCCTTCCATCTATTTACATCTATAGGCAGTCTTCAACAATTTTTCCATGTCAGGAAAAAGTCTGGTGGTATTTGTTCCAGCTCTTTACATTCTGAGTTCAAATTCTGCTGAGGTAAACTTTGCCTATTATCATTTTGAGGATATATAGAAAAAAGTACCAGCCAAGCTTGAGGGTTAATGAGGTGGCGAGCTGGCAGAGACGTTAACACGTCGGGCGAAATGCCTAGCAATATTTCGTCTGTCTTTAAGTTCTGAGTTCAAATTCTGCCGAGGTCGACTTTGCCTTTCATCCTTCCGGGGTCGATAAATTAAGTACCAGTTACGCACTGGGGTCGATATAATCGACTTAATCTGTTTGTCTGTCCTTGTTTGTCCTTTCTGTGTTTAGCCCCTTGTGGGTAGTAAAGAAATAGGTATTGAATTGCTTTTTATCTCAAAAACTTTCTGGCCTTGTACCAGATTAGAAGCAATTATTTCCACCTTCCTCATAAGACAGTTACTGATTAATGAAATGAAGTTGAAATATCTTTTACAGAAATATTCCTTCAACTGTGTTTTTGTAATGCACACGCACATACACACACAAAGAAACAAACACAATGCATTTGGATGATTAAAGGAATTATTTGATAATAACCAGAATCCACAACATAAAAAAAAAAAAACTACAGAAATATGGCTGCCATCAAAAAACCTTCATAAAGAAGGGAAATAACAGCAGATGCAATAATCGAAAAATTTCAAGTTAAGACTTGTCAGAACCAATGCTAAAGGCTTAGATTATTTAAAGAAAATGATACACCATTACCATAGTAATTATTTCACTCTTCAGTGAAATGAACCTGTTTTGATACATTTATTGTTAAAAGCAAGAAAGATGTTTAATTTAAATTTGGAATGCCTTCTCGTTGTCATTATTCACATCATGCAAATATCTCGTGTATTTTTTGAAAATAGCAATTGAAATAATGCATATCAAAATTGTTGTTTGCTTCCTGTGAACTAAACATTTCTCCATCTTTTGTTGTGTGAATGAGTGATTTTTGTGTCTGAATAATTAATTAAACATTTTTATTTATTTATTTGGAGTGATCTGGAGAAAAGGCTGTACCCATGGCTTTTGTAAGCACACCTAGACTATGAGTGTGAATTTTTGTGTATTATTATTATCATTATTATTATTATTATTATTATTATTATTATTATTATTATTATTATTATTATTATTATATTTGCTGTGGAACACATTGGACATGTTTTTGAACACTCCAAGTAAGTCCAGTTCAAAATATTTATTTACAACAGGATTGATATCCTTTTTCAATAATTATTTTATTCTGAGTTGTGAATAGAAACACCAGGAACCTGTTACTGGCTTTTTATGGTTGTGTAGCCCACAGAGGGGCGATTCCGCCCACTGAACTTATTTTGTGGGCGTTAAATTTAATTGAACCAAATACAACTCATCAAGATGGCGGAACATGTCTCGAAAGAGTTGAGAAAAAACAAAACAAACCCTCCAACCAATATATATATATATATATATATATTTTTTATATATATTTTTTTTTATATATATTTTTTTAATTGCCCACAAGGGGCTAAACACAGAGGGGACAAACAAGGACAAACAAACGGATTAAGTCGATTACATCGACTCCAGTGTGTAACTGGTACTTTATTTATCGACCACGAGGGGATGAAAGGCAAAGTCGACCTTGGCGGAATTTGAACTCAGAACGCAGTGGCAGACGAAATACGGCTACGCATTTCGCCCGGCGTGCTAACATTTCTGCCAGCTCGACATCTTAATAGTAATGAATGAGGACTTCCTTCCCTCCATTATGGGCAACAATACAGGGGAAGAAGAGAGGAGAAACATAAGATTGTCATGGTACAAAGTTCAACTAACAGTAACAATAATAGTAGCAGAAACACTAACAGCCGTAGAAATGACAGTGACAGCATTCGAATGTCTGAAGAGAATCTATTCCAGCCTGGGTGTGAGATTTAGCATTGTATAATAAAGAAATAATGTGTAGACATAAAGATACTCCATCTCAAGCAGAATTGTCTTCAAGTCATGTTTGCAGCATAACCATTAGGTCTGATAAATTATAGTTTAAGATATCGTTGAGATAGGCGCAGGAGTGGCTGTGTGGTAAGTAGCTTGCTAACCAACCACATGGTTCCGGGTTCAGTCCTACTGCGTGGCATCTTGGGCAAGTGTCTTCTACTATAGCCTCGGGCCAAACAAAGCCTTGTGAGTGGATTTGGTAGACAGAAACTGAAAGAAGCCTGTCGTATATATGTATATATATATGTATGTGTGTGTGTATGTTTGTGTGTCTGTGTTTGTCCCCCTAGCATTGCTTGACAACTGATGCTGGTGTGTTTACGTTCCCGTCACTTAGTGGTTCGGCAAAAGAGACCGATAGAATAACTACTGGGCTTACAAAGAATAAGTCCCGGGGTTGATTTGCTCGACTAAAGGCAGTGCTCCAGCATGGCCACAGTCAA
>NC_042999.1:51038408-51048408 GCF_006345805.1 Octopus sinensis | reverse complement strand
CTACCCGAAAAACCAAAGCAAAACAAAACCAAATAATTCTAGTTTCATCTCTATCTTGTGAAATATTTAAAGTGCATTTCACAAAGTTCGCTTTTATAGCATAAAATATTCTTCATGTTGCAAGGCTGTTTAACTCTTACCATATTTCAACAGCATTATCATTGTGGTCATCACCATTTGTTGTAGTTTTAACCCTTTAGCATTCATATTAATTTGGCAAAAATAATCCTTATTTATTCACATTTAAAAAAAATTATCTGATATTATTTTGTAGCTTCAAGATAGGAAAGATGTAATTGCTTATTTTTAGAATGACATTGCAGGGTAGGTGTGAGATGCTTGTTCTGGCCAGTTTGAGCATAAAATGTGTAGAATATTTGGGCTGGATACAGCTGGCTTAAACACTAAAGGGCTAATGCTCTTCCTGTCACCAACCCTTCTATCCCTTGTTTTTTTTTCTTTTCCTTTTTTTTTCTTCTTTCCCGTTTACGATCCCTTTTGATCGAAAACCTACCCCACCTTTTTTGTTTTTCTTTTCTCTCCCCCAAAAAGAAAAGCTCTACTTTGTAATCTGTCCCGTCTGTGTGCAGCCCTGTGTGGCTAATAAAGAAACATATCTCTTGTTTCTAAGCAAGGCAATATTCTTCAAACATGAACAGCTCAATAGTCAAGGCAAATGATTTCACAGGATACTGCAAATGAACAACACTGTTTTTGTATGATGGTGGCAGTTGTTTACAATAAGTGCAAGATGTCAACATGAAGGGAAAGGATCACATGATAGAACAGCCTGCATATGAATTTAAGGTACAACTGGCTGAGTACTCCACAGTTCTCAAGCTGATTCATCTTGACAGAGAATGTGACAAGGCTGGATCTTTGAAATACAGGTACAACTCACTTTTGTTAGGTGAGTGGACTGGAGCAGCTTGAAATAAAGTGTCTTGCTCAAGGATACAATGTACCACCAGGAAATGAACAATTGAACTCACGACCTTATAATCATGAGCTGAATACCCTAACTACTAAGCCATACATGTTCCCTGAACACACACACACACACACACACCCAAACACAAACACACACACACAGACACACACACACACACACACACACACACACACACACACACACACCCAAACACAAACACACACACACACACACAGACACACACACACACACACACACACACACACACACACAGGATTTCGGCATGTAGAAGACACCATTTGAGCATGATCGTTACCAGCATCGCCTTACTGGCACCTGTGCCAGTGACATGTGTAAAAGATTCAAGCAAGGTTGTTGCCAGTACTGCCTGACTGGCCCCGTACCTATGGCACGTAAAAGCACCCACTACACTCTCGGAGTGGTTGGCGTTAGGAAGGGCATCCAGTTGTAGAAACTCTGCCAGATCAAGATTGAAGCCTGGTGCAGCCATCTGGTTCGCCAGCCCTCAGTCATTTGTCCAACCCATGCTAGCATGGAAAACGGATGTTAAACGATGATGATGATGATGATGAGTTTTAGTCCACCAAATCAACTGGAAAGGCATTCGTTGGTCTGAAGCTATCATTGAAGACACTTGTCCAAAGTGCAGCTCAATGACCCCTTGGGCAAGATTAAGAAGGGGACATTTTAACCAAGCAGCCATGCCTATACCTGCATTTCAATTAATTTTTTAAATAATGGAGAATTTTATAAAACAACTTCATTGTCAAGAAGCTGGTGTTTGGGACATAATTAGCATGAAATTTTGATTGAAGTTATTAATTTAGATCTCTTTAAAACACAAAGCTTGTATCATAGAACCATGGGCAGTCTCTGACAGGTTGATAATAAAAAGTTAATGTATTTAATTATTGTTTTTTTTTGTTCGATTTTTTATTTTTTGCTTTATCTTTCTATAATCTTTTTCTGATGCTACAATAAAATAAATATTCATTAATCAAATGGCTATGGGGTCCTTAATTTACAGGGGAAATTTGATATTTATTAAACTGATTTGACTTTAATATATGACTGGTACTGGTTTTATTGACTCTGGAAAAATGAAAGATTAACCCTTTCGTTACTATATTTATTTTGAGATGCTCTGTGTTTCTTTCAATTACTTTAAATATAACAGAGAATTTAGTAAAATAACTTAGTTATCGTTAAGCTAGTGTTAGGAACATAAATTGTGACTAAGGTTTTGGTGGAAGATTTTAATTCAAAACTTACAAAAACATGACAATTGTACTCAAAACCAGAGCTGGTTTTAGCCTGGCTGGTAACGAAAGGGTTAAGCCAACTCCAATATGATTTAAACAAAAAGTTGAAGGGTTAAAACTAAATACTGTCATAGATTTATATTGGTGTTAAATGTAGACAGTGATTTGAACTGCTGAGTCATGTGGAATTGTCTTTACCAAAGACACAATGTAACAACAGTAGAATGGCACATGGAATATAAATATAAAATAAAGATATATTTGAATCCACTTATGTGTACACACACATCATCATCATTTAATGTCCACTTTTCCATGGGTTGGATGGAATTTGCTGTGGCAGATTTGTCAATGGTTGGTTTGAATTCTGTTCAAGCTGAAAACTGCAAAGTGAAATCAAACTGTTCTCACACCAAGGTCCCAGGCTGCTTGGTAGCAAAACTCTCCGCCTTGGGGACTTAATGAGCCAAAATTTCCAATTTTATAACTGATGAACAGACACTAGGCTAGTCCATCATGTTAAATGGGTGGAAAGTCCAAATAAAACTAAATAGATCTAACCAACATGTGGTGAACCAAAATGGGTAGTTAAAAGTAAAAAGTCACAATGTGGGTAGCTAAAGTTCAAGAGCAATCATGCTTCCACTATAAGGTCAATACAGAATGGCATTAGTGTTTCAGACATTGCTATCAGAACTCAAAGAGCTAGAACAAATATTGCAAGGCATTTCACTAGGCCCTCTTACAGTTCTACTTATCATCCTGGATTGGTACCTTTTTATTATTTGCTGAAAGGCAAAGTTAGCCTCGGTAGGATATGCAGAGAGTTGGAACAGTTATCATGACACAATCTATTCAACATTAAAATCTCTGTCGATTTGCTGCCTTGATTACTTACAAAGTGAATAAAATGTGGCAGTTTCAATAAATCATGTAATGTTTTTCTAGATCAATTTGTGGGCTGTATTTGGATTAAGTGTTCCTTGACTAATTTGTACAAGCAGTTCTTAGTGCAAGGATTGTGAAACTCTAGTCATTATTATTTTGTGCATTTGTGTGTGTATGCGGGGGCATTGCTAAAAATATTAAAATTTGTTCTTCAGCAAGGCACTTAACTTTGCATGTTTCCATTTAGGTAACTGAAAAATAGATAACAGTGCACTTGTAAAGTTAACTTACAATAGGCAAGTGAGCATCCTTCTAAATGAGATTTGTCTTATCTGCTTAATGCTATGGAAACCAGAGTTATTAAATACCTGACTCACTAACTATTGTAGTCTACAAAAGGATTAACTGTTAACATACATTTAATGAATGGGAGAGTTTCTAGTTAATGTAGTTGGAAGTGTTGTCTATAAGAGCTAACCTAAATCTAAAAATATAGAAATCACTTCATTCAAACAACTGTGTCAGAATTTAATTACTTTATTTGGAAATAAAGGAAATGTGTATAATTTTTCTTCAGCAGGAAAATTACCAGTTTTCATTTATTTCAGTAGTTCTGAACCATTTATTTTCACCTAGCATATTTTTTTTAGAAAAAAAATGAAAAGAAAAAGAGCCAGATTACTTTAATTAAACAAAAATTAATTTTGTGCAGTGGTTTATTATCCAGATTTAAATGTTCAAATACCATCCCATCCAGTGTGTGCCTCCTTCTAGATATTTGTGTGGATTAAGTGTTTAGATATCTGTGTTAAAATTTTATGAAAATTACTAAAGAAACTGTGAACTTAAATAATGAAATAATACTGGGCCTTGGCACATCATCAGTCATGTTTCTATTCATTGATTATATAATGTATCACTTATATTCTAACCCTAACAAAGATCTTTCTGAAAATATGATTTAAATATTGGGTTGTCTGGAAAGTTTGTGCCGATTTTTAAAGGAAAGTAAAAGGTCAATAAATACTTGCCATTACATTTTTAATCAACCAAATATGAACCATTTTGTTGCACAATGTGTCTCCATCTTTCCTTTAACTTGAAAATACCCCCTTCCCAGAATTGAGGTGGTTTCATGGCAAAGAATTCATCGGGGTATCTTTTTACGTCATTTAAGGAATTGAAATTTTTACCATTAAGACTATTCTGCAGAGACCTGAATAAGTGGAAATCCAAAGGAGCAATATCTGGTGAATATGGAGGGTGGAGTAACACATCCCAGCCGAGCTGCAGCAATTTTTGTCTGGTTCCCAAAGCATCAAGTGCCGAAATGAACTTTTTTATCTTCCATTTTAAAGGGTTACAGAATTAACACAGGTTTTGGGAACATAAATCTTCTTCCACGAAAAGATAGCTTTAACTGTGTTCTAAATGGAGGTGTAGCCAAATCCTATTTTATAGACTCAACCATGTTCTAAAATAAGTTGAAAGGTAAGCTACTATAAAGCGGCATGAACTTTCTGGACAACTCAATAGTTTTTTCTAAGAAAAATCACAACTACTCTAAACGTCTAGCACTCTTTGCTCATAAGACCCCAATCCCCTTCGACATTTGCTGGCCCCTTCATGAGCTTATAACACCTCTGATTGGGTACTACCACCTCAGTTTAAGAACCACTGATTGAGGTGAAGAAGTCACAAATTTTCATTTATACCTATTTATTTTTAATGGTTTAGAGAAAGAGGAGCACTCATAATTCTTTTAAGAGATTCTAAAATTGGTAGGAGCAAGGAAGTTGCTCTTAGAACAGAGTGCTAACCTGAATGCTAGCAACAGAATGGATTTATGCTAAACACAAAGGCCAAGTGATCATCATTTAATATCCAAAATTCCATGCAGGCATGGATTAAATGCAATTTGTTGAGGAAAAAACTTTTATGGTTGGATGCCTCTCCTGTCACTTATCATCACCTGTTTCTGAGTGATGTAGTATTTTCTCATGACCAGACATGTTCTTACAGAAGATAAGAAATGAAGGATACAGCTTGAATGATAGTGACACTCATTCACAACTATCATGCAAAATCAAGGTAGGGAAACAATAATACACTTATACATATACTGAAACACATACACATAAATGATTGGCTTCTTTCAGTTTCCATTTACCAAATCCACCCAAGGTGCCTGCCATGCAATGGGATTGAATTTGAAACCATGTGATTGGGAAACAGACAGGGGGATAAAGTTTAAAGAAATGACAAATATATTTACTATTAACCTTTTGATTATGATATTGCTATTGAAATACATTGCCTATGCTCTTTTACTCTTTTACTTGTTTCAGTCATTTTGATTGCGGCCATGCTGGAGCACCGCCTTTAGTCGAGCAAATCGATCCCGGGACTTATTCTTTGTAAGCCTAGTACTTATTCTATCAGTCTCTTTTGCCGAACCGCTAAGTTACAGGGACGTAAAGACACCAGCATCAGTTGTCAAGCGATGTTGGAGGGACAAACACAGACACACAAACATACACACACACATACATACACACATATATATATATGTGTGGTAAGTAGCTTGCTTACCAACCACATGGTTTTGGGTTCAATCCCACTGCATGGCACCTTGGGCAAGTGCCTTCTACTATAGCCTCAGGAAACTGAAAGAAGCCCGTCATATATATATATATGACGGGCTTCTACTATAGCCTCAGGAAACTGAAAGAAGCCCGTCATATATATATATATATATATATGACGGGCTTCTTTCAGTTTCCTGAGGCTATAGTAGAAGGCACTTGCCCAAGGTGCCATGCAGTGGGATTGAACCCAAAACCATGTGGTTGGTAAGCAAGCTACTTACCACACAGCCAGTCCTGCACCTATGTTTGAATTAATTTTTCAAAATCACGAAAAATTTCGTAAACTAACTTTGTTCTTATCAAACTGGTACATGGAGCTCAAATTATCAATAAATTTAGCGGAAAAATTTTAATTTAGATTATTTAAAAGAAAGTGTGTATGCAAAACCAAGTGCAGTTTTGAGAGAATTGGCTTCAAAAGGGTTAAACTAGATGCTGTAAAGTAATTCCAGAACCTTCTATGTATTTGTTATTTATTTTAATTCATATTTTCTATATTTTCCTTCTGAATATGCTAAACCATTGTAAATCATATTCTATTATTTTCTTATTAGTAGCACATATCTACTTTCTATAGTGAACTTCAGAAGAAGCCTCATTATTCACATATCATCATTATAAAGTGCACTTTGATGTGTTATTAGATGCACTTTAGTCTTGCAATTTATTAAGTGTACTTCAGTATCTTATTCACACTTAACAATGCATTATCGTCCAAAATAGTGCCATAACTCTTCTATTCTAAACAAATTCCATTAATTTCAAGTCCATTGTAGTAAGTTAACATTGTTGATATTGCATGGCCTTTATAAACCATTAGATGATTATAATCATTATACATATTATGTCTAGTATGTACATTGATCTACAGTATTAAATGGAAGATACTGGCTTTTCACTGAACTATTCTCTAAAATTATATTAAGATAACCAATAATGTTTTCCTTTTTTTTCTTCCAAAGATCTTTGTTTTTGAATATTTTTGAATAGTTAGTTTGGATTAACCGAAAAAAAAATTCATAAAATCATAAAAATACTTCTCTGCAGCAATTTGATGATTGGTTTTCTTAGAATAAGGCATAGTTACATTGGCATTTTGCATTTTAGAAGTTTTTAGTACATAGGTTGGAAGCTGAGAGATATAACAAGAACTAGAAATATCTAGAAACAATAAAAAATCCAGAGAAATAATCATGTTTTCTAACATAGGCAAAAGGGCACAAATTAACGAGTAAAGGTTAGTTGATTTAATTGGCCCTAGAACTAAACTGAATTGATACATTATTTCATGAACCCCATAAAAGTGAAAGGCAAAGTTGATCTCAGTAGGATTTGAAATCAAAACATTGCAAGAGAAATAATAATAGCTTCTAACATTGAGGACCGCCCCCCCCAAAAAAAAACAAAAACAAAAAAAAACAAAAACCAACAAAAGCCCCACAGAGTTAGAAAGAGGAGAGTTAGGGTTAGCAACTCAAGTCCTTAATTGATATTTATTTTATTGATTCGGGAAAGATGAAAGACAAAGTCAACCTCAGCAGGATTTAAACTCAGAACATAAAGGATAATAACTAAATATCTCAAAGCAATTAGCTTCTTGCTCTACTATTTTTGCTCTAACCAATGAATAAGAATTAGTATCTGTCTAGTCTAACTCATCACTGTCAATCTTCCTACTCTTCCCTCTAACACTTTGGCCATTGATCTCTTACACTTTTTTGTTCTATTATCCCCTCTACTCATTATCTTCTTAATTTACGAGAAATAGCAACAAAATCTCCCTCAAATTACTGCTTGCCATCTTAAAAAAACAAACCGACATACCAGTCATTTATTCTAGATATTCAAAAGTTGGGAAGGTCATGCATGACTAGAAAGCTCGTAATCATACTTCTGCTCAATTGGTCCTCGTTTGGGGCTAAGCAACAACCAGAGAAATAGTTGTACAAGTCTTACATCTGATCAACTTTTATGTCAAATCGTACATTGATATTATTACTTTCCCTGCTCATGCCAATGTATTGTTGTTTAGCCTTTGGTCAGCCCTGATGAAACAGACTCATAATCAGAAGCATTCCAGCCATGACCGTCTCATCTTGTTTCTATATATCTAAGGTGGTGAGCTGGCAGAAATGTTAGCACGTCGGGTGAAATGCTTAGCGTCTGCCGTTACGTTCTGAGTTCAAATTCCGCTTAGGTTAACTTTGCCTTTCATCCTTTCGGGGTCGATAAATTAAGTACCAGTTACACACTGGGGTCGATATAATCGACTTAATCCGTTTGACTGTCCTTGTTTGTCCCCTCTGTGTTTAGCCCCTTGTGGGTAGTAAAGAAATATATATATATTTAGCATTATAATATTCTTTGGAGACAGTTAGATATATGAGAGAATTTTGTTGTTATTTCTAGTAGTATGAATGACTGCATAAAGGCTCCCTTGTTGGTTTGTTTGATTTTGTGTTTGTGCATGCAACACTCCTGTGGCCACTGCACATTTTAATCCTCTCACCATCACTCCACCTGTCTACAACAACTATTAGTCTGTACATTTCATTTTATTTCATAGTGAAAAAATCAAAATCGATCAACATCAATGGAAATTGTAGCTGTGATACCAGTGCTGGTGACACATAAGAGAACCATCTGAACGTGGCCGTTGCCAGCACCACCCCCACTGGCCTCCATGCCGGTGGCACGTAAAAAGCACCATCCAATTCTAGCCGTTGCCAGCCTCATCTGGACTCCGTGCCGGTGACACGTTAAAAGCACCATCCGATCATGACCATTTGCCAGCCTCGTCTGGCACCTGTGCCGGTGGCACATAAAAAGCACCCACTACACTCACGGAGTGGTTGGCGTTAGGAAGGGCATCCAGCTGTAGAAACACTGCCAAATCAGACTGGGCCTGGTGCAGCCTTCTGGCTTCCCAGACCCCAGGTGAACCGTCCAACCCATGCTAGCATGGAAAGCGGACGTTAAACGATGATGATGATGATGAGTGAGTCGATAAATCTCTATGTGGTTCCTTAACTTACTAGACATGTAGTTCTAGCTGCAATATAACAAACCTGAACAAAAGATGGAATGGTCATTGTTGGAATGATTTTGATCATAGGCTTTCTAGATCATGTCTGACATGAGCCTAACTAACAACAACAACTAGCAGTGAAAGTTCTGACTGTGTGCTAAGTAGCTTGCTTACCAACCATATGGTTCTGGGTTCAGTCCCACTGTGTGACACCTTGGGCAAGTGTCTTCTACTATAGCCTCGGGTTGACTAAAGCTTTGTGAGTGGATTTTGTAGATGGAAACTAAAAGAAGCCCATCGTATATATATATATATGTGAGTGCGTATATGTTTGTGTGTCTGTGTTTGTTCCCCCAACATCGCTTGACAAGTGATGCTGGTGTGTTTACGTCCCCGTAACTTAGTGGTCCGGTAAAAGAGACCGATAGAATAAGTACTAGGCTTACAAAGAATAAGTCCTGGGGTCAATTTGCATGACTAAAGCTGGTGCTTCAGCATGGCCGCAGTCAAATGACTGAAACAAATAAAAGAGTAAAAGAGTAATCTGTATTAATGGGCAAACTGTGGCCCATGGAACTTTCTGAATGACATGCCTAATGAAAAATTACCTTGAAAATTTTTAGCAGTCCAGCCCATTTGATTATGGTTCACGTCTCATGTAGCCTACTTCTTATCTGGCTTGCTGTAAGAAAATGAAAGAAAACTAAAGCTTTTGGAAAAAAAATATTTAATAATATATAAAAATGTAATAATTATATTATTATACTACTCTATAATAGTATACTATAAAATAAAATATAAGAAAAACTCTAATTAAAATATGATATGAAACAGGTTCACTGTACTTCTATGAATATGTATCAGAAATATTTTAAACAGGTTAGTGCATGCGTGATTGAAATGATATATAGCAGAACTCAAAATGTAGTATACAGTATAAGATGCATAGAAGGTGCTTGTAAAGACATGAACATGATATACATAGGGGAAACATCTAGCAGCATTGTGGAATGACTAAATGACCATTTGAGACAATATGATGACAAAAAAACAGTCCTCCATACTCTACCAACAGACCAAAGCCCACCATGGAGGCAACTTGGGTCAACTTGACATCCGCATCCTATCCAAGCACCCAAAAGACCTTGCACTCAGACAAATATTGAAAGAGAAAATTATGACAAAATGATATTTAATAGATACATTTTGGGAGGGTCATTTT
>NC_042999.1:50923408-51028408 GCF_006345805.1 Octopus sinensis | reverse complement strand
ACTTACGTGCCACCGGCACTGGTATCGCAGCTACAATATCCATTGATGTTGATTAATTTCGATTTCGATTCTGATTCAATATATATATATATATATATCATATGTGATCACGTGACTGAGGAGGCCATCAGATATTGCTACACATCGCTGGTCACAATGTGCTTCACATTGTTTTAGCCTTCAATGATGCCACCCCGCTGGCTTAGCGAGCAGGCCAACATAAGAAAGAGTGAGAGAAAGTTGTGATGAAAGAGTACAGCAGGGATCACCACTACCCACTACCGGAGCCTCGTGGAGCTTTAGGTGTTTTCACTCAATAAACACTCACAACGCCCGGTCTGGGAATCGAAACCATGATCCTACGACTGTGAGTTCACTGCCCTAACCACTGAGCCATAAATATATATATATATAGTAGTCTTTTGGCTGCTATTTCTAAAATTAAATTTTCGGTATGTGGTTAAGCAACTTGTTGCAAAAAACCCTTATTATTATAATTATATAAATTTTTACTGAATATGGTCCTTTTCCACACTGAAATACTACTAGGTGAAATTTGTTGATTTTATTAAATTAATTATATTTCACCCTATATCTGTATGTATATATATATATATAATATATATATATATAATATATATATATATATATATATATATATATATTATATATATATATATATATATATATACACATCGGTGAACATATAAGTGCAAAACTAGGTGGAAAAAATAGTACTTGAATATAAACGGTAGAATAATATGCTGCAAAATTATCACTGAACTGTTACTTAGAGTTTCACATTTAATAATATATATATATATGATGGACTCTCCTGTCAAAGATGACATATAAGTGTTTTTGCTGAATGACCCACTGTTTTTGCTGATTGACCTGCACAAATGACTTGTTTATAGTGATCAAATGTTCAAACCACATATTAGCTCAATCTCGCCACCAAATTGACATTGACTGAACATGGCATGGCACCTTAGGCAAGTGTCTTCTACTACAGCTCTGAGTCAGTAAAGTCTTGTGAGTAGATTTAGTACACAAAAACTGATAGAAGCTCATCATATAAATACTCTTTTTACTCTTTTACTTGTTTCAGTCATTTGACTGCAGCCATGCTGGAGCACTGCCTTTAGTTGAGCAAATCAACCCCAGGACTTATTCTTTGTAAGCCCAGTACTTATTCTATCGGTCTCTTTTGCCGAACTGCTAAGTTACGGGGACATAAACACACCTGCATCAGTTGTCAAGCAATGCTAGGAGGACAAACACACACACACAACACACACACACACCCACACACACACACACCCACACCCACACACACACACACACATACATATATACAACGGGCTTCTTTGTGTTTCTGTCTACCAAATCCACTCACAAGGCTTTGGTCGGCCTGAGGCTATAGTTGAAGACACTTGCCCAATGTGACACACAGTGGGACTGAACCCAGAACCATGTGGTTGGTAAGCAAGCTACATACCACACAGCCACTCCTGCACCTCTATAGATATATTTTATTAGTATTTAGCAGAAGCAACAGAATGACTGTAAATATTAATAAAAATATGCATATACTCAGATTTTGAGTTCTGTTTTTCCTGTTTTCATCCATCCATCTATCTTTATTTATTTATTTATTTATTATTTGTATTGCCTCTCTTCACTCCCCTCCACATGTCTGTATCAATCTTTCAGAGTTCTGCTTAGTTATTACTACTAGAAATGACTGATGAAAGGAGCATTAATTTTCTAGGTCATGCAATTTTTTTCAACTGGTCAATGGGTCGATTGAATAAACTAATCAATAACAAACCTATAATAACTACTGGAAACAGTTGTATGTCAAATTTACTACAATAAAGAAAAATATGTAATGACCATTATTTTTTGCCTTGTCTTGTATATTACTATGTAATAACCAGTATAAGTGGAACACAACTATGGATTTACAATATAGAATAGAGATGTACTATAACTGTAGACCCTGCTATAAGAATACATAGTGTTCTTTACTAATCTAAACAATATTGTTGACTTAGTGAACTAATAGGGAGCTTATAAATTATTTTGTCTGGATTGATAATCCCTCAGTATTAACTCTGTATACCTGTCTACCTTCCTACCTACCTACCTACGTACAGACAGACAGATATATACACATACATACATACATACATATATATATATATATAATAATAATAATAATAATATAATAATAATAATAGTAATAATAATAATAATAGTAGGGAATATAATTCCAAAATTTACAGGGAAAAATTCAATTTAACAATTTTAAATCAAATTTCACAATATATAATATATGTATATAATTTAGAGAAAAACCACTATTAAACAATTCAATAAAGAAAGAGATTATTCACACCATGTAGAAAACATATACTATAAAAAAAAACCTTATTTTAAATCATGTACTTTATTGATTTAAAATAAGGTTTTTTTATAGTATGTTTTCTATATGGTGTGAATAGCATCTTTCTTTATTGAATCGTTTAATAGTGGTTTTTCTCTAAATTATATATATATATGTAAACAGCAAATGAGAAAAAAATATGGTACTTTTTATATGTTTGCGTTTGGATATATGATTTAACAAAGCTAAGGTAAAGCAATGTATCCACATGACATACTTCAACTACTGCTATGTGAGACTCCAGACGCCCTCTGTCATCTTAATGATCACGCTACTCTTTAATAGAATTTGATGAGTCTATCTTTTAATCACACATGGGTGTTAATGTCTATCACCACACCTCCCCTCCATTCAACCTCACGAAAATTTCTTCCAGACTTGGTAACAGGTAATTCATGACATCAAATATTCATTTAACCCTGTTGGAAAGTCAGCACTTTCACAGATTTTAATATTTTTTACCTGACATAAAATGTTGGGGATACCCATTTAGCATAATCAATTTTTTCAATAACCCCAGGCTTTTCAAGTCTATCCAATTCTTTGTTGACTTGTTTCAATGCTATGAAAGGTACAGTTCTTTTTGTTTTATATACCAGTATATAGAGTTTTCTTTTACTTAAAACTTCATCTTTATTTTGGTGCAAAGACCTAATTCATCAGAAAAAAACTTCAGGAAAAAACTGTTTTAATTCTCTTTCCAATTCCTTTGATGGCAGAAAAACCATTCACATTTTAACAAAAAAAAATTTATGTGGAGGTATATAAGTTAAATAATTTCATCCTGTCTGTTCCAAATAAATTTTTTGTATTATTCTGCACAAAAACTTTGGCATTCAGTTTCCTGATTTTTGTTCATATACCTGTGCTAATTATCATTATATCACTGCCTGTATCCAATTGTAACTTGATATTCACTTTATTCATTTTTATGGGCACAAATTTTTTTTTTTTTGAGTCTTGCTTAGAATTTTTGCTGACACTACTTTCTTGCCAGAGTGTTTTTTTCATTTGACCTTTTTTTTGTTTTGCACTACAATGTGAGCTTTTATGTCCAATTTTTCCACACTCAAAACATTTTAGATTTTTAAAAGGACAGTTACATTTAAAATGTAAGCCTCTAACCCCATGGCATGAATTGGGTCTTGACATTTGTCTTTTTTTCTTGTCCATTATAGGTTGACATGCATGAATATGTGAACAATCTTTTCCTTCAAGTTTATCTGCATCATGTCTTAAATTTATAATCCTCTGGCAATCTTCTACTACTGATTGGAGAATTAATTTTGGTCCTATTCTAATTTTGTTAATATCCAAAAATGTATACCAGGATCTTCGCTTGTAGTAAGCACTTGAACAAAAATTAGACATTTGAACATGTCTGGGGTTAATTAATTTAATTTAAATTTTTCACACTCTCTGTTAATAACTGCAGCATAGGTGATGAAAATTCTATCTTTTTATAACCAAATTTAAACACTGCCAGTGAATATTGAACAGGGAACTTCTTTTACTGAAAATTTTCAATATAAAGTTAATTGTTTCATCAAAACTAATCTCACCTGCTTTCAGGTGAGGTTAGTTTTGATGACGGTTGTCATTCTAACAGATATTGTTATATTCTGAAGTTGTCAGTAGGATGGTTCTATCTGGTACTGCACGCTCCCCCAGTCATACAGTGGTGCTATCCTCAAAAGGTTGGATTGTTATAACGTTCACTTAGTATCACAGTATAATTGCTATATCAACACAGTCTATATGTACGCTCAACCATCTGATTTTCCCCTGTTGACTGGCCACTGGTCTATTTATAACAGCTGGCTACCACCACTTTTTACTGGGAGGAGTGTACTGTTTCAATGTACAACATCTCCCCTTTTAATTTTTCTATTTAACAATCGATTTCTTTTATTCACCCTACCTCCTCGATTTTTGTTATTTTCTTTTTATATATACTCAATATCTTTTCTTCATAGGGTCTACTTTTAGGAATTCAGTGTTCTTCCTTTTCCTTGTACATGTAGTTTTGACTTCTTGTAACAGTGTTGGAACCTGAAAAGTGTCATATATATTTCTTTATTGCCCACAAGGGGCTAAACATAGAGGAGAGAAACAAGGACAGACAAAGGGATTAAGTCGATTACATTGACCCCAGTGCGAAACTCTTACTTTATTTATTGACCCCGAAAGGATGAAAGGCAAAGTCAACCTCGGTGGAATTTGAACTCAGAACATAATGACAGACGAAATACTGCTAAGCATTTCGCCCGGCGCACTAACGTTTCTGCCAGCTCAGCCAGTCTATCGGTATTTCTACGCTTCTTGGTCCCTTTTCTATGACTCTTTCCTTAAGCTGATTTCTATGTCTCCTTTCCATTCTATTTCTGCTTTTTACACCATACATTATTCTTCCTATGTATGTTACAATTTCTCCTTCTTCCCAGTAGTGCTTGCCATTTTTGCACATTCTTACATATACCTTATCACCGATTCTAAAGAATTTTGGCATGTCCTTACTAGCACGTATTTTTTCTTCACCGGTAACAATTTATCGAATACTGACTTCACCTTTCTGGCAAACATTAATTCTGCTGGTGAACTTTCTTCTGGCACATTTGGGTTCGGAGTTACCCTGTAAACCCTGAAAAATTGTTGGATTATGACCTCATCTGTGACTTTCTTACTAGCTTTCTTTAAAGCTCTCTGAAAAGTGTCCACGAACCATTCAGCCCATCCATTCAATCTAGGGTGATACAGTGCAATACATGAACATGAACATCTTGTAGAATCTTTTAAATTTTCAGGATACAAACTGTGTTCCATTATCAGAGACAATTATATCTGGTTCACCAAATCTTGCAAACAGCTCATGTAAGAAGTTTATTATCGTATATGAGGTTGGTCATTTACACCTCACGACCTCAGGCCATTTTGTGTAGCTGTCCACTACTGTTAAGTAATAATATCCATTTACCAGGCCTGCAAAATCGATATGCAATCACTTCTGGCTGAGGTTCACATTTTGCAGTAGGTAGTTTCACTGCCAGCACACATCCTCTGCAGCCTTTCACCAGGTTTTCGACTTCCTTTTCCATGCTTGGCCAGTTTACAAAACCTCATATCAGTGCTTTCATTCTAGAGATGCCTAGGTGTCCCACATGAAATGCTTTTAGTATTCTCTTCTGTAATATCTGTGACATGACCACCCTCTGAGCATACATTAGTGTACCATCACACATAGAGTACATGTTCACATCTTGGTGGTTCTTTGCATCAGATCTTTCTTTATTTCCTTTTGTCAACCACAGATTTTTTGTCTCATTAATAAATTTGTCATTTCTTGCATTTCCTTATATTTTTTCCAAAGTTACTGGTTGTTCACACACAATGTTCCACATCACATTTTTTTTGTTTCAGATCATTGACCTCATTTGATTGTTTGACTGCTCTGTTTATGCTATTGCACAAAACGCTTATGAGTGTATCCCATAAATTAAATTTCTCCAAACATTCAATGCCAAATAAATTCATGGATTTTTTCAACACATAAACATTCACTTTTTGATTCAACCTTTGAACATTATATTATAAATGAGTTCACCTGTGAAATATAATTTTCTTCCTGTAACACCGTACACTATTTTGTTTGAACTACATAATTTTGGTTTACCCATTTGTTCCCATGTTTTCTTATTCATGATTGTGATATCACTTCCCATGTCTAATAGCAATCTGGCACTAGCGTTTTCAATTCTCACATTCATGAATTTTCTGTTTGTTGTAGTCACAACTTTCTTGCTGACAAACTATTTATTTTTTCTTGTTTGTTCCATTTTCCTATCATTCTAGTTTTGCAGTGCGATTTTGTATGTCCAGTAAACCTGCAGCGAAAACACTTTGCTTTTTTATATGGACAATCTTTTTTCAGGTGCATTCCACCACATGCCATACATAGGTCTACATCCTGATACATTCTCTGTTTTTCCTGCAACACTTGTTTGTACTAGTCTTATGTGGAAACACTCTTTCTGTTGAATTTCTTCCATGTCATGCCTTAATTTTAACATCTTGTCACACTCTTCTGATAGTTTCTGCAATGTCAAATCCTGGTTCATTTCTAGTTTTCATGGAATATCCATTCGGATTTCTGCATCCCTTTTATCTGTCAATCCTTGTACAAAAATCAAACACTTGAAAGAATCTGGAGTAAGCATATCTAGCCTAAATCTCTCGCATTCTTTGTTGATTCTACCTGTGTAGGTAGTGAAGTTTTCATCTTTACTCCTTTCTATGTTTAAATATTTCCATCAAGTATTAAGCAGTGACCTCTTTCCACTAAACATTGTCAACTGTGTCAGTGAAATTTATGTCAGACACTGTTTTTGGCAATATGAAGTTACTATACTTCACATGCTCTGCTGTTGCCAGTTTTCTTACAAATAGATGCATTTACATTTCATCTGTCCAATCCTGACATTCTTTTTCCAAAATTTGTTGAAATCTTCCAAAGTAAACCTGGAAGCCCTCCGTTGGGGTCATAGTTGAATTCCCTTATGAAATTTGCTACATGGTCGGGTGAAAATGTATTCTCCAGATTGGTTATCAACCTCATTAAGTGCAACATTTGCTGCTGCTATCCTTGTTGTTGTTCTTGTTGTTGCTTGAGTTGTTGTTACTGCTGTCTTTGCAACTATTCCAGTTATATACATGTGGCATGTAAAAAGCACCCACTACACTCACGGAGTAGCTGGCGTTAGGAAGGGCATCCAGCTGTAGAAACACTGCCAGAACAGACAGGAGCCTGGTGCAGCCTCCTGGCTTCCTAGACCCCAGTCGAACTGTCCAACCCATGCTAGCACGGAAAACGGACGTTAAACGATGATGATGATGATGATATATATGGCAAATGAAAGTGTATGTGTGTGTGTGTATATATATATATATATATATATATAGATAGATAGATACATACATACATATATAAATAATGCATTTTATATAATATGCTTCTACTAAATTCGTTTGTAAGGCATTAGCTAACCTCGAGCTATTGTTGAAAGCATCTGCATAAGGTACTGCACAATAGGACTGAGCTTGAGTCCAGGTGGTTTTGAATGAAACTTCTTAACCCACACAGGCATGAATAAATTCTCTCTCTAAAACATACTTTTTATTTCAGTGAATGGCATTTGTCCAAAAAATACTGGTCTTGTGATTTTTCTGAGAATCGTATAAGGCTCCAGTAATGAGATAAGTTTTGGAAAACTTGTTCAAAGTCACTTTTTCATGTTGCACTTTGTATTAGTTTGTTCCTGCGTGAATTGGTTTACCGTTTCCTTATCATATTTCTACTGAAATAGACTGCTTTTGTCTCAATAAGTTTTGAAAATAATGCAGAATTTAGTAAAATAACTGTCATGATTAACCCATTAGCATTTAAGCCAGCTATACCTGGCCAAAATATTCTACCTGTTTTACATTCAGATTGGTCAGAAACACCTTCTCACACCTATCCTACAATGTCAGTCTAAAAATAAACAATCACGTCATCGAAATCTCAAAGATGCAAAGGCATAGGTATGGCTGTGTGGTAAGAAGCTTGCTTCCCAACCATATGGTTCCGGGTTCAGTTCCACTGCATGGCACCTTGGGCAAGTGTCTTTTACTCAGGCTGACCAAAGCCTTGTGAGTGGATTTGGAAGATGGAAACTGAAAGAAGCCTGTTGTATGTATATATATATATATATAATATATATATATATATATATATACACATAGTAAAGTCTATCTGCTAATGCCATGTGGCAGTCCTACTTTTTAGCCCCAGGAAAATATCTTCTCCAACTAGCTACCAACACATGATCTATGTATACAGGGAGCAAGGGAGTCTACTGCCCCCTTCTTAACTGTAACAATACCTGTGGACCAATGGTTTCTGGGTAATTTCCCTTCCTTGGTATAGGGCAACTGCTGGCTAGAGATAGCAATCACTTGCTCTTGCTCACAGTATATACTTTTAAAGCGACACACAGTCGCTGATCTTGTAAAGAGCATATATATATATATATATAAATATATAAATATGCCAACCCCCTCTGCTTGCGAAGACATGTTGGGGCAAGCGAAATCGAAACCGAATTGAACCAGCCAGGATCCCTGGTCTGGTGGTACGTAAAAAGCACTATCCGACTCGTGGCCGATGCCAGCGCCGCTTCGACTGGCTTCCGTGCCGGTGGTACGTAAAATACTCCAATCCGACCGTACGACAGGCACCCATGCCAATCCCCTTTGCTTGTGAAGACATGTTGGGGCAAGCGAAATCGAAATCGAATTGAACCAGCCAGGATCCCTGGTCTGGTGGTACGTAAAAAGCACTATCCGACTCGTGGCCGATGCCAGCACCGCCTCGACTGGCTTCCGTGCCGGCGGCACATAAAATACACCAATCCGACCGTGGCTGTTGCCAGCCTCACCTGGCACCTGTGCAGGTGGCACGTAAAAAGCACCCACTACACTCACGGAGTGGTTGGCATTAGGAAGCGCATCCAGCTGTAGAAACATTGCCAGATTAGACTGGAGCCTGGTGCAGCCTTCTGGCTTCCCAGAACCCCGGTCGAACCGTCCAACCCATGCTAGCATGGAGAATGGACGTTAAACGATGATGATGATAAATATATATATATATATATATATATATTTATACAAAAGGATATATGATTTAATGGAGCTGAGGTAAAACAATGTATTCATAGTATGTACTTTGACTACTGCTACATGAGACTCCAAACACCTGTCATCTCAACAATAATGTTACTCATTATAAGAGTCCAATCAGTCCATCTTTTAATCACACAGGGGTGTTAATGTCTATCACCACAACATCTCCCCTCCATTCAACTTCGTGAAAATTTCTTCCGGACTTGATGAGGAGTAATTATATGGCATCAAACATTTGTTTAATCTGGTTGAAAAATTAGCACTTACACACACACACACACACACACACACACCACACGCACACACACACATATATATAGTGTGTATGTCTTTCTGTCTGTGACAACTGGTGTTGGTGTGTTTATATCCCTGTAGCTTAGCTCTAGCATGGTCACAGTCAAATAACTGAAAAAAGTATAAATAAATAAAAATAAATGCACCCTTTTAAAGCCTAGCCAGGCTCATGGGCCTGGTTTCCCAGTTTCAATGGTGTATGTGTTCCCCAGCTGGGTGGGATGCCAGTCCATCTCAGCGTTAAGCATTTTTGCCAGCTGAGTGGACTGGAGCAACGTGAAATGAAGTGTTTTATTCAAGAACACAATGCGTCCCCCGGTCCAGGAATCAAAACCACAATCTTACGATCATGATGCTGACACCCTAACCACTAAAACAAGTAAAAGAATAAAAAAATAAAAATAAAAAAATAAAAGGATACAAGATAATGTCTGATTAATGCAAATAAATAAACATTACACTTGACAGAATAATTTGAATGCTAAAGGGTTAAGTTGGTGTTTGGAACATAAATTTAACATGAAATTTCGATGGAAGGTTTTATTTAACACAATTTTAAAACTGAAATCGTATCATATAACCAGGATTGGTTTCAGATCATTTGGAACCAGAAGGTCTAAATCAGTGTTTAGCTGATAGCTGTATTTCCTCTACATCAGGTTACAATGCAGAAGTGCTGATTACAAGCATTGTGATGTAGAGCTATGCTGACAACACAATGATACTTGTTGATTACTTCAATTCTACAGACATTCCATTATTTCTCTGTGTCTTGTTCTAATAATGGTAATTCATGTGACAATAATTATACATATGTACTAAAAGGACTGCTTATTTCTTACTGTGTTTTAACCCCTTGTTTTATTAATTTAATTGATTAATTTTCTCGCTGTTTACTCCAATCTAGTAGACGGGATTAAAACCACCATATACTGCAAACAGACAGCTTTATTGCCATTGTTTCTGTTTAACCCCGGGTCAACAATGATCAACCAGACAGATGTTCAAAGAAATTTCTACTGCTGTTGTTCAATAATTTAAAAGATATCTAGGTCGATATTATCTAATGTGTTCTTTATTTATTTAAAACAGTAGGGTGTGGTTTGATGAAGATTTGGCTTCTATTTCTAGTAGGAAAGACACCACACAGAAATTGGCTTGTTGCTATCTGTGTGGCACTTTGGGCAAGTGTCTTCTACACTAGCCTTGGACTTACCAAAGCCTTGTGAGTGGATTTGGTAGATTGAAACTGAAAGGAGCCTGTTGTATATATAATACACACATATATATTCACACACACACACACACACACACACACACATATATACATATGTTCACATACATATATATATATATGACTATATATATTCACACACACACAGATATATATATATATATATAATATAAATATATATGCATACATACACACATATGTACATACATATATATGTATATACACATGCATATATGGGAACAGGACACCACAGAACGTAAACAACATGAGATACGAAAAGATGGAATACAAACTTTTTTTTTGCGAACAATGAAAAGACAGGCAAAATGAAAAAAAAATTACTCTTCATCAGTTGTCGGCTGTTTTTCTACTTTGTATTTCGAGCAATTCACAAGATACGTTTCTGACAAAACAGTTACTCCTGCAAAGCAAATTAAATAAAATTTGGGATATTGCGGAGGGTCAAAGTTGATAACAAAAGCATGACAGTGGAAACAAACAGGAAGGGCTGCTAAGCCTGAACAAGTTGAGTTGGTGAGCAAGCTCTGACAGGAGACAGATAAGAATGTGTCTTATCCCTGCGGCTGATCAGGAAAAAAGAAAGAAATTTAAATAGGAAAAGATGGTTGATGGTCATGTGCGAACAACGAGAGAGCAAAAAGTGTGAGTGAGAGAGTGGGACAGACAGAGAACAGTGAAGGGGAGAGGAAAAAAATTAGAGAATGGATGAGAGAAGAAAAAATGAGAGGAGAAGAATGGGAGATAAAAAAGAATTAGAGAGAGGAAGAGAGAGGAAACGAAAGAGGGGAGGAAAAGAGAAACAGATAGGATAAGTGTTGCATCTTGTTGTTCACACATGACCATCGGCCATCTTTCTTTTCCTATTTGAATTTCTTTCTTTCTTTCTGATCAGCCGCAGGGATAAGACACATTCTTATCTGTCACCTGTCAGAGCTTGTTCCTCCATGTTCACCAACTCAACTTCTTCAGGCTTAGCAGCCCTTCCTATTTGTTTTCACTGACCTGTTTTTGTTATCAACTTTGACCCTCCGCAAAATCCCAATTTTATTTAATTTGCTTTGTGGGAGCAACTGTTTTGTTGAAAACATATCTTGTCCTGAATTGCTTGAAATATGAAATAGAAAAACGGCTGAAAACCGATGAAGAGTCGTTTTTTTATGTTACTTGTCTTGTTTTCCTTTTGTTTCTTTCGGTGTTTGCAAAAAAAATGTTTGTATTCCATGTTTTTGTATGTCATGTTGTTTACGTTCTGTGGTGTCCTGTGCCCATCTATGCATGTGTATATACATGTATATATATAGGTACATATGTGTTTATATGTATGCATATAAATTATTATTTATATTATTATATGATTGAACGCCATGCATCCATTTTCAAGTAAGTTTTATCTATCTATCTATCCATCAATCCATCTATCCATTCATCCATCCATCTATCTATCTATCTATCTTTCTATCTATCTATCTATCTATCTATCTATATATTAACACACACACAGATATATATATTCACACACACATACATTCATATACAGCACATACATGATTATACATCAAATCAGCAATAACTAACATACAGTGTATAATACTACTCTATCTGCTGTATATAGCCAATAATATTTTAAAACGCCACTGGGTAGAAAATGAAATTAGTGCACTTTTAAATGCCTGGTTCACTTACCACAATGCTGATGAAACAACTAATGTTTATGATAAAATTGCTGAAAAATTAGCTTCACAGTCTTTTAACAGATCTGAAAAGCAGATCAAGAACAAAATAAAAGAAATCACAAGATAATTTCATATTGTACACATGCACTTGGAAATACTAGAAGTTATATTGGTCAATGGATGTAGAGCACCAATTGAACCCATGGTAACAAATCAGGGGTCACCTCAACAACCTGTTAGCCAGCAAGAAACAACATCTCCTTTGGTATTGCTATCTGACCTAATTCCACCCAACCCTACTGTCGTAAGCCAGGATTCACTACCGCCTCAACAATAACAGTCTGCTACTGCTATTCCATTAGGAACACTGACCAATGAATTTCCCTTGACCTCACATGACAATATAGAAAAAGCTCTTCTGTAACCACTTCAAAAATCCTGTCATTACCATTCCAAAGGTAATTGCAGATTTGGCCCCAGGAACACAAACAACAAGGAACACTGCCCTTTCTTCCATCCTACCTTATGCTGTAGACTTGTTAAAGGCACTTGTCCATATGGCTTAACTGGGAAAAAAACTGCCCTCATCTTCACCCCAAATACTATCCCAGATACAGAGTCCATGGCCCTGATCCTAAATATGGATGTACAAAAGGCAACAGGTGTACCTTCTTCCATCCTAAACTGTGACTTCTGTGTCTCTAAGGATGTGCCTGAACCTGGAATGCAACTACTACCATCTAAAAGGTACAAAATGAAATAAAAATGAAAATAAACAGCAACAGAGGAATGCAACAACAAAAACAAAATACAATACATTTCACCTCCCGAAATCAAACAACAAAGATAGAACTATGGGAAAACCATAGCACCAAATAACATAAACATGGATAATGTATCATCTGACCAAGTGGCTAACGAAAGAGGAAACTCATTTTTACTAACTTATCTAGAAAATATGAAGGCTGACCTAAGCCAGGAAATCCAATGAACTACCAGCAGCCATCTAGAACATCACCCAACTCACACAGCTCCCTATAAAAACTATCCTCAGTGCTACCTCTGAACAACATATCACATAAGACTAAGCACATAGAACAATACAAACAACAAACCATCCTTGCTTTGACATTCTTGCTAAATGTTCGTGGCATCTCACACATAGAGAGTTGGCTTGCCAAACCAGCACATTGCATCCCTTTCTTTATCCTTACAGAAACTCACCTAAACAACACTCACATGGATGCTGAGGTGAAAGTAAAAAAAATTTTACCATCATCCATGCAGATCATTCAGACTGAAATAAAGGAGGAACGATCATTTTTCTCCATGATTCTTTTGCAATTGATGCCAAGGAACTATTTTCCAGTGGCTACTGTGAATCCATATTATTATTCAACAAGGTCAATGACATAACCATTGTTGGTCTCTATAGGCCTCCCCAAGCACCTCCAAAGTGCTTTGAAGAATGCCTCAACAAAATCAAGTCCTTCCTTCAAAAATACTACTCTGGAAACATACTGGTCATGGGTGATTTAAACCTCCCTTATTAAAGTGGCCCACAAATACTCTGAAGTTAGGCAACTGCACTACACCAGATAAAGCAGCAGCAGAATTACTCTTTAATCTAATACATGAATTTTTCCTGACACAGCTAGTGCTCGAACCAACAAAACAATATAACGATCCTGAATCTGATATTAACAAACCACTTGAGCTCCATTCACAGCATTTCAATTGAAGAGATTCTCCTCTTAGACCACAACATGATATTCTGTAACTTTAATTTCTGGCATACCAAAACCAAACCAGTGACTCCCACTCCACTGCACTTATTTCACAACATAAACATTCACAAAGCTGACTGGGGAGCAATTAGAAAGGATCTGTCTTTTATCGACTGGTCCTTCACTCTCAGTTCCACTGACATTGAAACCACATGGCAGTGCTTTCAGGACATTGTCACCTATTCATGCTCAATACATGCTTCTATGAAATGCAAATTGTGACCTTCATGCTGATGATGAATGAGTTAGAAGGTACCTGTGTGTAGGAAACACAAGGCAAGCTACCAGATAAGAATATAGGTCGTTAAAGGTTGTGGTAGAAAAGACATTGGGAGGAGATTGCATAGCTGTGTGTTACAGGCTAATGTGTGTTTGGGAGGAATTCTATGCTAATCAGTCAGAAAATCCACATCCAATATTCAGTAAAGGAATTTCACCACATACTCTTTGTGATCCTCTGTCTGTATTCTCTTTTATATTCTTCACCTTCTTGTATCTTGAAAAGTATACCATATCACATCATCATTGTTTCTTTTCTCTTTTCCCAGCTGGAGTAGCCATTTATATCTTCTACAGTAGTGATTCTCAACTGTCACCACCCCATTGGGGATCCATATAAGATTCTGTTGAAATTTGTGGGCAAAAATGAATTATACTTCTACAATATACAAAATATTCTAACCATTTTTTAAATATAATCTATATATATAAAACTGTAGTTGTGTGAGTGTCTGTCCCCTTCGATTTAGATTCCTAACTACTCCTCCATTTTGCGGTGCAGTTTAACCAAATTCGGGTATCTTATAGTCGCGATTCATATCGAGCCCGTCTGAGTATTAGCGCACGTCTACGATGAGTCTACGATTTTAAAAATAATTTAACATCATTTTTTATTCCATTTTAATGCATAATTTTTCGTGTGTCGATGGTGGCGGAGTTGGCATCCATGGTCACACATACACCTGTTTGCTTCTCCCCCTTCTTCCCTCCCTCGTGAAGCTGTGGGGAAGGGAGTGTAAGGAAATCAACGTCGTAAAGCATTGTCAAGGAGACCAGCGTTCTTTTAGAACAACGACTTCATGGCTGGAAGACACCAAAACAGAAATGGCTAAGAAAGCGTCTACGATGAGTCTACGATTTAAAAAAAAATTTACCATCATTTTTTCCATTTTCATGCATTTTTTCGCTATTATAGTCGTGATTCATATCGAGCCCTTCTGGGTATTAGCGCGTGTCTACGATGAGTCTACGATTTTAAAAATAATTTAACATCATTTTTTTCTATTTTAATGCATTTTTTGCTATTATATAAGGGAAGTAACTCTCTAAAAATGTCTACGATGAGTCAACGATTTTTAAAAAATTTACTCTAATTTTTTTTCCATTTTTAATGCATTTTTTTGCTATTTTTTGGCTATAACTCTCTAAAAATGCTTTATAGTTATTTCCCTTACAAACCCGAGCAACGCCGGGCGATACTGCTAGTTCCTAATAATATTCAACATGAGTGATAAGAAGCTTGCTTCCCAACCACATGGTTCTGGATTCAGTCCCTCTGCATGGCACCTTGAGCAAGTTTCTTCTACTATAGCTGCAGGCTGATCAAAGTCTTGTGAGTGGATCTGGAACATGGAAACTGAAAGAAGTGCATTGTGTGTGTGTGTGTGTGTGTATGCATGTGTATATATATATGTATATATTTGTATGTCTATGTTTGTCCTCCACCTTTGCTTGACAACCAATGCTGGAGTATTTACATCCCTGTAACTTAGTAGTTCGGCAAAAGTGACCGATAGAATAAATACTAGGCTTACAAAGAATAAGTCCTGGGGTCGATTTACTCAACTAAAGGCAGTGCTCCAGCATGGCCACAGTCAAATGACTGAAACAAGTAAAAGAATAAAAGAATACAAATGACCCCCCAAACATTAAAACTAACACAAGCATTCTAAACTGCATCAAAAAATAAAAAAAAAGGGCCATTTGACTAATTAGCATAGAATTCCTCCCAAACACACACCTATACAATCACCTCCCACTGTCTTTTCTACCACAAATTTAATGACCTCTGTTCCCTGCTTGTGGTTCCCCTTGTGTTCCCTACACTCAGGCACCGTCTAACTCACTCATCTCAGCTCCTCTTAACAGCCATGTGTTTAATCCCTACCCCAGTTAACATGTTAACCTTTATACTCTTACATTCAGTCTTCCTTCCCTGAATGTTGGCCTGCTGGTATCTCCTCACTACATGTTTTTTCCCTGTAGGAACATTGATGGCATTGATCTCACCAATCCCTGGAAAGTCTGCTGTAGGCCATGGACACTGTCCCATTTTCCAGACCCACTAAGTAAAAAAAAAGAAAACAAACAATAATAAACCATCAAAGAAAAAAAACACAAAGTATATTTTTGGATGTGAATGATAGAGCCGACACAGATACTCCAAAGGCTGGAACCCAAGCAGAGATTATTTCAACATACATGTACACACACACACACACACAGAGTATAATATATACTCTCTTTACTCTTTTACGTGTTTCAGTCATTTGACTGCGGCCATGCTGGAGCACCGCCTTTAGTCAAGCAACTCGACCCCGGGACTTATTCTTTTGTAAGCCCAGTACTTATTCTATCGGTCTCTTTTTGCTGAACCGCTAAGTGACGGGGACATAAACAAGCCAGCATCGATTGTCAAGCAATGCTAGGGGGACAAACACAGACACACAAACACACACACATACAATATATATATATATATATATATATATATATATATATATATACAACAGGCTTCTTTCAGTTTCTGTCTACCAAATCCACTCACAAGGCTTTGGTTGGCCCGAGGCTATAGCAGAAGACACTTGCCCAAGGTGCCACGCAGTGGGACTGAACCCGGAACCATGTGGTTGGTTAGCAAGCTACTTACCACACAGCCACTCCTGTGCCTTATATATGTATATATATAAGACTTTTTCATTTTCCCAAGCGTCAAACTAATACACTTGCTTGTTGATCATACACCTGTCTTTACCTTTTTTTTTTCTATAAATTTCAACTATGTGTGTATGTGTGGTTGTGTGTATGTGTGGTTGTGTGTATGTGTGTGTAGAACTATTAATTGCAACATATTTTTTTTCCTCCTTCCATTTTTTTTCCCTCTCATTCCTTTCTGTCAGAGAGTGTAGGCTCGAAATGCCAAAGACTTTTCTGTTTTTCCTGAGTGTCAACCTAATACACCTGCTTGTTGTTCCTTCACATGTCTTTTGTCTTCATTTTCTGTACAAACTATATATATATATATATATATATATATATACTTTATTTAAAAGCAGCAGAAATTCAACAAAACCTGTTACTCGGAGTTTCACGTTCCCGTTCGTCGGACAGTTTTATTAAAATATATATATATATATATATATATATATAGATGTATTTTTCCCTGAAGAGAAGATTACATGTTTTACACCATTTTATTCCTTTGGAATAATATCAGTGATATCTTTGAAACATGTGTCGGAAGTAAAAGAATTTGAATTACACCTCCATATATTTATATATATATATATTGCCAAAGCACCATTTTCCTTCAGGATTTCAACTCTGAACTCAGATAATCCATCTACTTACCCTCTAAAAAAAGTCACAAGCAAACTGCATATCTGACACAGTATAGCTGTCACACACGCACGTACACAATAACACCCTTGATCATATCCCAAAGTGGGGGGTATTTGACAGATAAGCCAGGATCCATTCACCAACATACTACAACTGTTAGCTCACAGAGGTGGTGTATCTTCTCCCCTACTGCCTTCTGCTGCAACAACAGCTGCTCCTTTGCACCAGGAAGCTACATACCACCTACATCCAAGAATCCTAACATCATTACAATTTTAATATTATGCATATGTGTGTATATGTGTGTTGTGTGTGTGTGTGTTGAGCGTGGGTTTATTGCATATGTATATACATGTGAGTATTGTGTGTGTGTGTGTTGACCGTGGGTTTATCATGTTTATTCATTCTTTCATTCATTTATTTATCTGTCTTTTGGTGACTGGAGTAAAATAAATTTCAAGACCAAGACAGATAAACAAAAGGTATAATAAACAAATTTACTAATCGAAACTGGTGACCAGGATCAACCACTTGGTTCTTAATTTCAGAGTTAATCAACAGATTTTGGGGGACTTTCGTTGAAATTAGTTATTTCAAGTAATGGCAATGTGACAGGTTTTCTTGAAAGAGTTACGAACGACGACGGCCGTGTCATCACATGCGATGACAGTGTACATATATTATTGAAAGCCGGTCATTCACAAACTGACGAATTTACAATTTTTTTTTATTTCTCCCTAACCTTCCATTCTTTCTTTATTCCTCCTTCTTTTTTTCATTCACCCATGTTACCTTTATTTTGTTTTAAGGAGAGAAAAATACGACTCCATGCAGCTGAATGTTATCAACTGAAGAAGAAGCTGTACCCAAGTGATCACGTTGACAACAATATGGATTGTAGTAATCTTTAATAACCACAAAACTTTCATTGTCAACTACTGCTCTATGCATCATCATCATCATCATTATTATTATTATTATTATTATTATTATTATTATCATTATTATCATTATTATTATTATAGATGATAACAAGATTTGAGAAAGTCCACGTTCCCCCAAACCAGTAAGTTTATAGCAACTGCTATTTATTTATCGTGCAGATAGTGTTACCTCTGTTGTCATCGCTTAGCATTTTCCTTTTGATCATAGCAACCGCCTTTACAAACGTCATGGTAGAATGTTTTAAGGCTTTATCAATGTTCCTAATAAATAACATTGTCGCGGTCATCCTTTCAACAATGGTCGTACCTCAAAAAATACCAAAACAGTCGACGACCAGCTGATCAAACTAGCTCCATTCAATTTTGGTGTGTGCAGCGAGCACGGACCTCCACGTGAACAACCTCTCCCTCTACTTTAATTACGGCTTGCATACAACAACAGCAGAAGCAGCGGTGTTATTACAATCGTACTTTCTCTTTCTGCTGTAAATAACGGAGCCTGTTTATGTTTGTTGGAGAGCGACACAGCTTCTGCACTTTGCACGGTACCTAGCTCTTATGTGGAGGGAGTTGCCCCACTAATTGCTAGCTACACCAGGTCGATATCCACGGCAACGGGCATTTACAGAAAGACCAATTAACGGGTGAATGTGAACTGTATACACATGTATCTATTTATGTCTACGGAAAGTGTTTGCTTGGTGTTTCATGTCTCTCTGCATCTAGATAAGACCCATCACACATAGCATTACATTCAAGTAAACACACGTACACATGTACCCACTGTAATTACGAATACACACACGTATATAGACACGCATTGTTTTTGCACACACCTTTCCAAAGTTATGTATATTAACGCAGAAATAAATAAATAATAACAAAACAATCATTCAGAAAACCAATAGAGAGACGGAAAAAAAAAATATTAAACAAAAAATATAAGGAAAGAGAGAAGCAACACGCGATTTCAGCGAGTGATATAGCAGTCCAACACTTACATTTTCCAGGTAATTAAAATTGTCCTTGTTTTTATAAACCATCTTTAATTTGACTTTGATGTTGAGATGCTCACAGTTCGTTAGCATTACTACAATTTTTGTTTTTATTGCAATGGTTCTTACCACAGGTTATTGACCGGTATCGTTAGTTTATTTGAAGCTGATAATGACATTTGTTCTCATGCGTGTCAACATTATTATTATTATTATTATCATTATTATTTTTATTATCAAAAATAATTAAAATTACTCGACCAGCTTCAGCAGCTCATTGATTTCTAAACGATGTGAGAAAAAAAAAATCCATACCATACATCCAAACGGGGTGGATAAAAAAAAAAGAGTGAAGATTGTGGTGATAGAATAAAGAAAAAAAGAAACATTTAAGGAAACTAAAAATAAAAAAAAAACTACAACGATAACTTCCTTCACATGTTGAAAATATATGCTTCGAAAATCGCAGTTAACTCTTCTTGTTTTAGGAGAGAAAACTTGAGCAATTGTCTGTTATAGGTGATTGTTTTGCTAGGTGCCAATCGGACCTGTAATTGGGTGTGTTTTGGGTTTTGAATGAATGACATGAGATATCGGAGAGAAAGAAAGAAATATATGGTTTACCGTTTCGTTCTTCACTTATATACACTATACAGATATTTAAATGTATGCATAAATGTATAATTCGAAGTACCCATCTATTTATGAAGATGTATACGAAACGTGTATACGTCTTATAAAACACTTTTATTTTCTTCGTACATTTTCTATAGCATGCACCTGAACACACTATACAAGAAATTCTTTCATATATGTATATAACGGTATGCAATTGTTTACATACATACATGAATGTAAGTGGAGTGTGTGAGTGTGTATATGTATATATACATACAGACACAAACAGGGTTGCATTTACAACCCCTATCTCAATTTGTATGTATATATATATATATATATATATATATATATATATATATATATATATATATATATATGCGTGGCACCTTGGGCAAGTGTCTTCTACTATAGCCTCGGGCCAACCAAAGCCTTGTGAGTGGATTTGGTAGACGGAAACTGAAAGAAGCCCGTCGTATATATGTATATATCTATATGCGTGTTTGTGTGTCTGTGTTTGTCCCTCTAGCACTGCTTGACAACTGATGCTGGTGTGTTTATGTCCCCGTTACTTAGCGGTTCGGCAAAAGAGACCGATAGAATAAGTCCTGGGCTTACAAAAAGAATAAGTCCCGGGGTCGAGTTGTTCGATTAAAGGCGGTGCTCCAGCACGGCCGCAGTCAAATGACTGAAACAAGTAAAAGAGTAAATATACACACATACACACACGTGATTATATATTTATATATATATATATATATATATATATATATATATATATATATATGTATATTAGTTGCATGAATGTGCATGCATATATGTATGTGTGCGTGCTTGTCTGCATGCATGCTTGCATGCATATATTCACGATGTTCATCATTCTTTCCCTATTAGAGAGAGAGAGATGAGGTGTGTGTGTGTGTGATCTCATTCGTGCTTTACATGTTGTTATTGAAGCAGGCAAGGAAATCAGCTGCTGTAGTAAACACGAGCCGTGTGTGAGAGATTGTAATACGAACAAATAAGTTTGATATATTTTCATATGTTATTGAATTCACCTGCCTCTAACTATATACTTCTTTATTAATACTATATATAGAGTATAACACACACGCACACATATTTATGCATAGATAGATAGATAGATAGATAGATTGTATAATGTGTAGCATATATATATATATATATATATATATATATATATATATATATATATGTATACAGAGTGTATATATCTATTTGCATACGTAGCATGTATATATTCTATATGTATACATACCATGTATATAAGTATACATAGCAAATATATATATATGTATGTATACATATATATATATATATATATGTATGTTTGGATATATATATGTATGTATGGATATATATATATATATGTATGGATATATATATATATGTATGGATATATGTATATATGTATGGATATATGTATATATGTATGGATATATGTATATATGTATGGATATATGTATATATGTATGGATATATATATGTATATCCATACATGTACCGATATATATATATATATATATATATATATGTATGGATATATATATATATATATATATATGTATGTATGGATTATATATATATATATATATATATGTATGTATGTATAATATATGTATGTATGTATATATATGTATTATGGATATCGTATATTATGTATGGGGATATACATATATTATATATATATGTATGTATATATATATATATGTATGTATATATGTATATATATTATATATATATGTATACATATTGTATATATATGTATGTATACATATATGTATATATATATGTATGTATACATATATGTATATATATATGTATGTATACATATATGTATATATATATGTATGTATACATATATGTATATATATATGTATGTATACATATATGTATATATATATGTATGTATACATATATGTATGTATATATATATATGTATGTATACATATATGTTATATATATATGATGTATAATATATGTATGTATACATATATATATATATGTATGTATACATAGAATATAATTAAGTAGCATATATACAGATGTATATATATATATATATCTGTATACATGCATATATATATTATATTATGTTATCTCTATGCATCTATATTATATATATATATTATATATATATTATAGTTATGTATCTATAGCATATATATATATATATATATATTATATATATATATATAGTTATGTATCTATAGCATATCTATATATATATATATATATATATATATATATATATATTTATGTATCTAGCATATATATATATATATATATATATATAGTTATGTATCTATAGCATATATATATATTAATATCTATTTATCTTTATATACGTGTATTTAGCATATATATATATATATATATATATATATATATGTACGTAATGATAGCATATGTATGTATATATATGTGAGTGTTAAAGACTGACAAATAGAAAAATGGACAAAACACTGATGTTATGCTGTTCAAAGAATCTTGGATCTAATGAGTTAAGCATAATGGAATCATTCCAGCTTTAAAAAAAAAAAACCCAGAAAAATTACTGATCACCATACTCATTACAATTAAGAATTTTATAAAGCTGTCCATTCATTTTTCGAGCAAAGTTCCAACCATATGTATTTGTTTGGCTTTTCTATTAAGCAGAATATTTCTGACATACAAAATAATAGCTGCTCATATCCTTTGGCATATGCACACACCCACACACACACTGAGTTTTTAATGGGGAAACTTAAAATGGGAAAAACTATAAATAATATTGGGTTCAAAAACTCCTTTGACTAGAAAAAGTTGAAGGCTGCTTGCAGTACTTGAACTCATATTATTACGACAGAATGTATATATATATATATAACTACACCTGATTATATATACACTTTAGATGAGTTGTAGTGCACCTGAGCACTGTACACAATTATTATTATTATTATTATTATTATTATTATTATTATTATATGTATATCCTCATCATCATTTCTATGCTTGCATGGATTATACATACTGTTATGGTCTGAATCATTCCTTTAATAGCCACTACTTGTATAGGCTGGTCGGTCCTCATACATGTTGTTTAGCTTGGATTCTTTGATTGGATTTTATTCTCATCGCCAACCACTTAACTGGGTGAACTGGGTGCATTTTATCATGGCATCAATGCTGGAGAGGATGAATAATCCACAGTGAGACAGCGCTATAGGGACTTCCCAGCTCTATGCCATCTCCATTGATTGCAAACCACTTTACATTGTGTACTGAATACATGTTTTTTTTTTTTTGTGTGCGTCCCTGCATTATAGAAATTGTTTTGCTCATGAAGCACTGTAAAGCGAGTAGGCAGGTTTTATTATAGATAGCCACAGCACAAGGCAGGAGGGGGGCTTTGTATGCTGTAAATATAGAACAGTGCTTCTCAACTATTTTTTACCTATGTACCCTTTGATTTTTATTTAACTCTACTGGGCCTCCATACCCATTCGCTGTATATATATATAAAAAAAAACCCTTACTGTATCTTTATAATTAAATATTATAAAGAATTGCATAAAAAAATTTAAATATTTTTGTATAGGTGCAGGCGTGGTTGTGTGGTAAAAGCTTGCTTCCCAGTCTATGGTTCCAAGTTCAGTCCCAATGCAAGCCACCTTGGGCAAGTGTCTTCTACTATAGCCTTGGACTGACCAATGCCTTGTGAGTGAATTTGGTGGGCAGAAACTCAAAGAAATCCATCATTTATGTGTATATATATATGTATGTATGTATATATCTATGTGTGAGTGTGTGTCTTTGTATCTGTGGTTGTCCCCCCATCACTATTTGACAATAGGTGTTGGTCTGTTTACATATCCTTTAACATAGTGGTTCGGCAAAAGTGGCTGATTGAATAAGTACTAAGAGAGAGAGAGAGAGAGAGAGAGAGAGAGAGAGAGAGAGAGAGATAGATAGAGAGAGAGAGAGAGAGAGAGAGAGAGAGAGATAGCAGTACAGCCCAGCAAATCTAGAGTGTGCTGGGGTGGGAGTTGAGGGTGGTCTAATTCAGTGCTCTGCAACCTTTGTTCATTTGCAGTATACTTATATTCTTTTCAAAATTCAGTGGCACACCTGAACTAAAATTGTAACTAAAAACATAGGGAGGTTACACTGTGGCACACCAGTGTGTCACAGAACACTGGTTGTGGAGAACTGGTCTAATTCAGTCTCTTATATAAAGGCCTAGTGAAGGTCAAAGGGAGTGAGAGTAATGAGGACGATGCAGTCAGTACAGGTGGTAGGAAGATGAGAGATGGAGGTTGGTGAGTAATAAAGGGATAGATGAAGAGGTAGATGAACTATAGGTAGATATAAGCAGGCTCAAGGATACAAGAAGATGGGGCTGCAAATGAAGGCTTGGCAGGGTACAAAATATTTCAGCTTCTAAACATTATTTGGGACAATGTAAGGTCAAGAATAGTGGAGGCACATGGCCTAGTGGTTAGAGCAGTGAACTCGCAGTCGAGGAATTGCAGGTTCGAATCTCAGACCAGGTGATGTGTGTGTTTATGAGCGAAACGCCTAAGCACCATGCAGTTCTGGCAGAGGGTAATTGCGAACTTCTGCTGACTCTTTCACCACAACTTACTCTCACTCTTTCCTCCTGCATCTTGCAGCTCACCTGCAACAGACCAGTGTCCCATCCAGGTGAGGAACCTATATGCCAAGGAAACCAGGAAACCAGCCCTATGAGCCAGGCATGGCTTGAGAAGGAACAAACAAGGTCAAGAATCACTGATGATTTAACCCTTTAACATTCAAACCTACCATATCCGGCCAAAATATTCTACTCATTTTATGTTCAAACTGACCAGGTCCAGCCTCTCACATCTACCTTACAATGTCATTCTAAAAATAAACAATCACATCATCAAAATCTCAAAGGCATGAGATATCATCATCATCATCATTTAATGTTCGTGTTCCATGCTACCACATGGTACCACAAGAGCTGGCCAGGCCAAAGCCTGCACCAGGCTTCTGTGACTGTTATAACAGGATTTTTACTGCTGGATACCCTTTCTAACACCAAACACTACATAATTAATTCAAAACAATATAAATTAATAAGCATTGGACCGCTCAACTCTACACATTTTTTTTCATTCTCTCTCTATTTATTTCCTCTTATTTTTCTGTCAATGAGTATAGGCTCGAAACATAAAAGACTTTTCTATTTTCCCCAAGCATCAAACTAATACATTTGCTTGTTGTCCCTACACATGTCTTTGTCTTTTGTTTTTCTATAAATTTGAACTATATATATAGTGAAGGCGCATGGCTCAGTGATTAGAGCATCGAGCTTATGATCATGAGGTTGTGAGTTGGACCAGGCTGCGTGTTGTTTTCTTGAGCAAGACACTTTATTTCATGTTGCTCCAGTTCACTCAGCTGTAGAAATGAGTTGCGACGTCACTGATGCCAAGCTGTATCACCCTTTGCCTTTCCCTTGGATAACCTCAGTGGCATGGGGAGGGGAGGCTGGTATGCATGGGTAACTGCTGGTCTTCCATAAAACAACCTTGCCCGGACTTGTGCCTTGGAGGGTAACTTTCTTGGTGCAATCCCATGGTCATTTGTGACTGAAGGAGTCTCCCATATATATATATATAATATATATATATATATATATATATATTTCTTTACTACCCACAAGGGGCTAAACACAGGGGACAAACAAGGACAGACAAAAGGATAAAGTCGACTACATCGACCCCAGTGCGTAACTGGTACTTAATTTATCGACCCCGAAAGGATGAAAGGCAAAGTCGACCTCGGCGGAATTTGAACTCGGAACGTAATGACAGACGAAATACGGCTACGAATTTCGCCCGGCGTGCTAACGTTTCTACCAGCTCGCCGCCTTTTTCATATATATATATATATATATGCAGGAGTGGCTGTATGGTAAGAAGCTTGCTTCCCAACCACATAGTTCCAGGTTCAGTCATACAATGTGGCACCTTGGGCAAGTGTCTTCTGCTATAGCTACACGTATTTCTGTGCTGGTGGGGTGTGTATTAAAGCTATACTTAATACAGAGATCTGCCAGTGTGTCCCCAGGCTGTGTATATTATTATTATTTACAGGTAAATGTTTAAAATTAAAAGTTAAAAATCATATTAAAAATAAAAATAAAAATTTCAAATAATAATTAAAAAATATTAAATACCTAAAGTACAATTACGATGTATATTGAAAATGCTTATACCTAAGGAAGTTATTAACGATTAAATTAGAAACATCAAATCTTGTAATATATCTAAATAAATATTATAGAAATTAATATTTTAGTGTAAAATTTACCCCTGTCAACACTAGTATAATAAAACATTTTCTATCAAATGTGAGTTAACAGTGTAGAATAAAGATTATGTTAGAAACTAACTGAATAACTTGTGATTGTGGCTCTCTCTGTGGCTGAGGGTATATCTGAGAGGACCATTATGAACAGTAGTGGTCCCAAAACAGTGCCTTGTGGAACTCTGCTCGCTATTTGTGTGTCATTGGAGGTGGCCTCATTGGCTACTATCACCTGACTTCTATCCTTCAGAAAGTCATGCTGTTGTGACATAGCATTCCATGATCAACTTTATTGCAAAGTCAAAATATATCACATCCACATTTGAGTGGTTGAGCAGCTGTTTCAATACCCAGTCATAGTGTTGTAAGAGCTAAGTTAGGCAGCTTCTTCCTGGTCTGAAACCATATTGGGTGTCAGTCAGCAAGTCATTTTCTTCGAGGAAGGTGATTAGTTTTCTTCTGACTATTTGTTCCATGACTTTGCTGATGTACAAGGTCATACAGATAGGTAGGTCTGTAGTCTTTGGCCTCTGCTCTGCTACCTCCTTTATGAATAGGGCATATTTTACTTTCCTTCAGCTTGCTTGGAAGTTTGCCAGTTGCAAGGAAGCTCTGAAAGAGGGACTGCAGTGGTCTTGCTAGAACTCGCTTACATGCTTTTTGTATGCTGTCTCATAAGAATTTTCCTCTCCTGGGGATTTTGCTTTTGTGTACAGTGGCCTTTCTCTCCGGGGTGCATCTGTAGCATATGGCTTGCATTACAGACATGAATTGTTGAAGTGTCATGTTGATGACCAGTGAGGAGAGACATTCAAGCCAGTTTTGTGTGAGGATCTCTTTCTCAATTTGTTTCCAGTTTGCCTTATGGAAGTTCAAACTGGAAAGATTTTGGGAGTTCCTTGTAGGCTGCATGTCCATAGTTTCCTTTGGTCTGTACGTGGTCAGCTCTACCATATTGTGATCTGAGAGTAGCATCTGTGTCACACATTATGGATGAGATCCATATTATCTGTGAAGCAGAGATCCAGTATATTACCTGCCCTGGTTGGTTGGAGTGTTAAAGATCAGTGCTAAATAGCACTAGTATTTTATCCGTTGCTCTAATAATTTTGCATAAGCATAATTCTGATAAGACTTATGTGATATGTTTGTCTGTATGTCCATCTGTTTGTTTATGCATGTATATATATTCTTTCTTTCTTTCTTCCTTCCTTCTTTCTTTCTTCCTTCTTTCTTTCCTTCTCTTTTTGTTTGTTTCTTAGTGTGTACATACCCTTAGCAAATGTTATATATACTAGATCATATGAAGTTATACTTGACTTAACATCTGGAATGCCTACATACAGTTGCCCTCTGGCTCAAGATGTCGTGCGATAGATAGTTTAATCAACTGTATATGTTCAAGAAAAGAAGTTCAGTTAATTTTAATTTTTTTATTCTTGTTTTCATGAAATATTTGTTTTGTTTTTCCAGTGACTGCTTCACACATTTTTTCATAGTACCTGAGGTAGAACAGTATTTGTGAGCTTGCATTGCTGGTGGGAGCAATTATTTTTTTCTGACTAGATCCTCTCATACTGTAAATCACCGAACTGAAAATGTAAGCGTAAAGTCTATTGTTAGCTCACCAGACTAAAACAAATAGTTATATATCATGCCTAAGGGCTCAACACAGGAACCTGATATTAACCAACAAGGGAGCATCTCAGTTGATGCTTTCCAGTCTTTTAAGGACTGGGTGGTGACACACTTTCATTTCACTTCATACCAGATCATCATCATTATCATCATCATCGTTTAACATCTGTTTTCCATGCTAGCACGGGTTGGTTGGTTCGACTGGGGTCTGGGAAGCCAGGAGGCTGCACCCGGCTCCGGTCTGATCTGGCAGTGTTTCTATGGCTGGATGCCCTTCCTAATGCCAACCACTCTGTGAGTGTAGTGGGTGCTTTTTACGTGCCACCGGCACAGGTGTCAGGGGAGGCTGGCAGTGGTCATGATTGGTTGGTGCTTTTTATGTGCCACCAGCACAGGTAACACAACTACAATTTCCATTTGATATTTATTTTGATGTTGATGTACTTGACTCTATAGGTCTCCTCAAGCACAGCAGGTCATGTGCCACTGGCACAGAAGCCAGTCAATGCGGCGCTGGCATCAGCCACATTTGGATGGTGCTTTTTACGTGCCACTGGCACAGGTATCAGATGATACAGAATAAATATATTATTTTAAAATTGAATGTCTTGTAGTCATTAAATAGAACATGGTTGGGCTTGTATGTGGGAAGGAGCATACAAAGTGAAAGTAAGTATTGATGCATAATTTTAATCTGCTAATTTCTGAGACACATCTTCAATCATACTGCTAATCAGCATCTGTAATATTGCTTTCTAAAATTGATGTTAAAGACACATTAAGATAGAGTGCAGGGCAGAATCTTGTTGATTATATTGGTTTTGAATTTTGGCACAAGACCAGTAATTTCAGAGGTTGGGGTAAGTCAATTACATTAACCCCAGTGCTCAACTGGTACTTATTTTATTGTCTCCAAAAGAATGAAAGGTAAAGTCTAACTCAGTGGCATTTGAATTTAGAATGTTAAGTCAAGAAAAAAATTACTCTGGGCATTTTCTCCTGCATGGTAATGGTTCTGCAAGCTTGCTGCCTTAGTCTTGCTGACAATATTGGTTTAAAATTTTGGCACAAGGCCAGCGATTTTGGGAGTGGTGTAAGTTGATCACATCGATCCCAGTGCTCAGTTGGTATCAACCTCATAAGGATAAATCAATTTTATCAACCTCATAAGGATAAAAAGCAAACTCAACCTTGGCAGAATTTGAACTCAGAATGATGAAATGTCACTAAATATTAGGTCATTCCATAAATAATGTGTTTTTTTTATACTTTTATTTTTCAAAATTAAGATAAACAAAGTTCTTTTTTAATCTAAAATATAATCTCCTTCATTTTCTACAATGCTCTTCCATCTATCTGGTAGACTTGCAAGGCTATTGTTAGCTCACCAGACTGAAACAAATAGTTATATAACATGCCTAAGGGCTCAACATAGGAACTTGATATTAACCAACAAGGGAGCATCTCAGTTGATGCTTTCCAGTCTTTTAAGGACTGGGTGGTGACACACTTTCGTTTCACTACATCCCAGATCATCATCATTATCATCATCATCATTGTTTAACGTCCGTTTTCCATGCTAGCACGTGTTGGACGGTTCGACCGGGGGTCTGGGAAGCCAGGAGGCTGCACCAGGCTCCGGTCTTATCTGGCAGTGTTTCTATGGCTGGATGCCCTTCCTAACGCCAACCACTCCGTGAGTGTAGTGGGTGCTTTTTACGTGCTGCTGGCACAGGTGCTAGGGGAGGATGGCAGCAGCCACGATCGGTTGGTGCTTTTTATGTGCCACCAGCACAGGTAACACAACTACAATTTTCCAAAATTCACTTGTCTGTGATGAAAAATACTCCTCTAGTACTGTTCTGATCTTGTCAAAAGAATTCATATTTTTTTTGTCCAAATGATTTTGAAGACTGTAGAATAAATGATAATTAGATGGAGCAATGTCCGGCGAATATGGTGGATGGAGCATCATTTCCCATTCAAACTGCTTCAGCCTTTTGAATGTTATCCTTGCTGTATGTGGCCAAGCATTATCCTGATGGAAGAACACTTTTTCTCTTGAAACCAAAAATGGTCATTTTTCTTCTAGTACTGATTTGAATGACTGGTTGAATGACCAAATCCAAGCTTCTCTACTAGTTCCTCCGCAGTTATGATGGGATTTGTTCCACCAGGGTTTGCAGGACATCTGCGTTGATCTCTACAGATCTTCCAGGATGAGGCTCGTCTTCTAGGCTGTAGTTTCCGGCTTTGAATTTCTGGAACCAGTGTTGATACTGGCTTATGCTTATTGTCCACTCCCCATATACTGCATTAATATTCCTTGCATTTTCTGTTGTGTTGTTGCCTTTATTGAACTCATGAAGCAAAATATGCTGAATATGCTCCTTTGTCACTTCCATTATAGTTTTGAAAAAATAACTCTTACAATCGAACTGCACTCTTCAAAAGTAACTGATATGAAATATGTCATAAATAACAGTGACAAACTAAGTTGACACCGCAGGAAATTGTTGTTGACAAACTACAGCAGTAATTGTATTCACCTCAATAGATGTCATTGATTGGTTGAAATTGCCGAAATACAAGAAATTAAACAAGAAATAGCTTACAAACTACAGAATTTTCTCAAGAAAGCCAAGAGAAAAAGATGTTTTATGTAACACATTCTACCAGTATACGAAGTTTAAAAGTGTTTAGTTACAAAGAAATAATTTTAAAAATCTGCTGGTCAAAGTGAAAAGATCCAAAACTTGCACCAAGAATAAGTACAAGGTAAAATTACTGCCTGCTTTTATAGCAAGTCGATGCAGGTAGTTTGTCCCATCCACTGCCGACTTTTAGTTTATGCAACTGAAAAAAACGCATTATTTATGGGATGACCCAATATTTTGCTCAGTATGTTATCAATTTTGCAATTTCACCACCTTAGTCTGGTTGATTGTATTGAACCGTGTACTTAGTGATAGTTTATTTTATCAAATCCATAATAATTTAAAATTAGAAACTAACTAAATACCACAACTAAATGCAGCAAGAAATTTTGTTTAACATTCTATTTTGCTAGGCAAGATACTGAGGTTAAAATCAATTAACCACAATCTCTATTTCTTAACAAGAAATGTTTTGTTCCATAGAACACAAAATTTCTTCTTTTTAAGTCAGACATTTAGTCTTCTGATTTTATTGCTGCACAGTATCATTTTAATGTTGGAAAGTTAGATAATCTGATGTTATATCCACTTAGCTTCATGTTGGAGAGTTTTACTTAGTCTTTTGATGTTATGTCTACATGGTTACTTGTTCATGTTGGAGAGTTTGACTGTTATAGCATTCCAATGTTATAAATTCACTTGGTACATTTTAATATTGCAGTTAAATTTAGCCTTTTGCTATCATATTTACAAAGCATCATGTTCATTTTGGAGAATTTGACCAATCGATGAGTGGCATCCATGCTAGTGGAGTGCTAAGAGTACCATACGAGTGAGATCGGGACCAGAGCAACAAGCTGGCCTCTGAGCTGATGGCACGTTAAAAGCACCATTCGAGCATGATCGTTACCTGCGTCGCCTTACTAGCACTTGTGCTGGTGGCACGTGAAAAAACATTTGAGCGAGGTCGTTGCCAGTGCTGCTGGACTGGCTCCTGTGCAGGTGGCACATAAAAGCACCATTTGAGCGTGGCCATTGCCAGTACTGCCTAACTGGCCCTTGTGCTGGTGGCACATAAAAGTACCCACTACACTCTCGGAGTGGTTGGCGTTAGGAAGGGCATCCAGCTGTAGAAACTCTGCTAGATCAGATTAGAGTCTGGTGCAGCCATCTGGTTCGCCAGACCTCAGTTCAATCGTCCAACCCATGCTAGCATGGAAAGCGGACGTTAAACGATGATGATGATGATGATGATGACAGCCTTCTGATGTTATATCCACTTGGTTATAAGGTTATACATTGAAACAGATATTGTGAAGAATCTCGTCTGGCCCTCTAACAGTTCCACTAATCTGCCATCCTAGGAATTATTTGATAAATAGCTCTTATCCAACAGAGATTAGTGGTTCTTTTCTTGATATGTATGGGGCCTTTCCCATGATAGTGAACACTGGCACTGTTCTCAATGGTGAGCAATGATCATTGCACACAGTGAACATAAACCCTTCTCTTGATTGTAAAAACTGGTCCATCTCCAAACAATGAACACTGATTCTTTTCTCAACAATGAACATCTGCCCTTTACAATGATTACAAGACTTTCCTCTCCACAATGAACACATTAGATCTGCCATTGATGGTATACACTAGCAAAATTAAAAGTTTAGATATTTGTACCTATGCTCAAGTCATTGGAGAAAAATTAATGCAGCAAACCAGTTCAAACCGATAACAACAACTAGGTGTGTTACATTTTGTTTACCTGAGTACTGCTTTCTCTTATCTAGCATTGCCACTATACCACCACCAAAACCACCACCACCACCACCACCACTACCACCTGTCTTCCCAACAATGACAACAGCTAAACCCTATATATTGTTCCATTACACAAGCTTTATAATTTTTCCTGTATGTATGTGTGTGTGTGAATAAGTACATATGTGTGTGTGTGTGTGTGTGTGCATGCACATGCAATGTGTGTTATGGAACCTTTCTAGAGTAATGTAAAACTTAGACAGTGTTCTATATAAGATCTATAAGTTAGCGTTTGGAATCTGTTCTGACATGCATCAATGAAACACACATAATCATACTTCTCCAGCTGGCAAATGCATCTCCTTCTTGTATTATAGATTCTACAGACATCAATCTAGTGAGATCTTACATAAAATGGGTTCTAACCAACAGTGGGCAGAATCAATGAATATGCATCAACCTCAATTCATCCCCCCACTCCACGCAAATCTGTAAAAGTTTTCCACCTGTCAGCTTATGTTAGGCTAGGATCAAATATCTTTTCAACATCCATTGCAGTATTGACTTGTAGCTATAAACTTGATGCTAGTTCAATTCTCTTCTTCACTCAATGTTAACTGAGATTCTCTGAAAAGTCAGCACTAATGCTGTTTCTTCGACTTGCAGAAATTATTTGTCCGCTGATGGTGTTAGGTTACGGCGTACTCTGAATAATGTAACTTCTACTGTTGGTATATGCCCAGGTGTGGAAATACAGGTGTGGTAAGCAGTGAATGTTGTGTGTGTCTGTATGCAAATGTTGAAAAAAATGAGGGTGATGGCTGATATATGTATACACATGAATGTGTGTGTGTGTGTATATCAATATATATATATGAATGTATGTGTGTATATATATTATATATATATATATACATATATATATATGAATGTGTGTGTATATATATATATATATATATAATATATGTATGTATTACCTGCGTCGCCTTACTAGCACTTGTGCTGGTGGCACATGAAAAAAACATTCGAGCGAGGTCGTTGCCAGTGCCACTGGACTGGCTCCTGTGCAGGTGGCACATAAAAAGCACCATTTGAGTGTGGCCATTGCCAGTACCACCTAACTGGCCCTCGTGCCGGTGGCGTTTAAAAGCACCCACTACATTCTCGAAGTGGTTGGCGTTAGGAAGGGCATCCAGCTGTAGAAGTCTGGTGCAGCCATCTGGTTCGCCAGAGCTCAGTCAGATCATCCAACCCATGCTAGCATGGAAAGCAGATGTTAAATGATGAAGATGATGATGATATATGTGTATATATATATATATATATATATATATATATATATATATATATAACTTTTAGAAATAGCAGCCAAAAAATCTTAGCTATTTCTTCTACTATAAGAAATATCTCCCAGACAATGCATACTCAAAAATAATTCACACAGGTATGAATTATTTTTGAGTATGCATTGTCTGGGAGATTTTTCTTATAGTAGAAGAAATAGCTAAGATTTTTTGGCTGCTATTTCTAAAAGTTCGGTGTGTGGTAAAGTAAATTATTTTACTGAACCCTAATTATATAATGTAATGTTTTAAATATACCTTAAATGGTCCTCTTACATACTGAACACTACTTGATAAAATTAATTAATAATTAATTGATTTTACCCTTTTATTATTGATTATATATATATATATATATATATATATATATATATATATATATTTATATTATATATATATATTTATATTTATGTGTCTGTATTTGTTCCCCCCACCATCACTTAGAAACTGATGTTAGTGTGTTTACGTCCCCGTAACTTAGCAGTTCTGCAGAAGATATCGATAGAATAAGCATCAGGCTTACAAAGAATAAATCCAGGGTTCAATTTCTTCAACTAAAAGGCAGTACTTCAGCATGGCCACACACAAATATGTGACACAAGTAACAGAGTAAAAGAGTAATATATATATATGTGTGTGTGTGTATGAGTATATATCTCTCTATATATAAACGGCAGTTTGTCTGTGCGTGTTTCTGTGTGTCTGTTTGCTTGTACCCTCACCCTGACCACGGCTTTCAACCGATTCTGATGAAACTTGACACACACATAGCCCAATGTCATAATTCAAAACTAACGCAGCGAAAATTTTGAAAAGTTCCCCCAGTTCTGAAAAAAATCGATAAATTCGACATGGGGTCGAGAATCAGAAACACAAACCGCAAACTGTCTAGGGGACGCAACTCCACCTTTTTTTACTCTAAAAAAAATTTACCATCATTTTTTTCCATTTTTTTGCTATTTTTTGGCTATAACTCTCTAAAAATGCTTTATAGTTATTTCCCTTACAAACCCGAGCAACGCCGGGCGATACTGCTAGTGTATATATATATGTGTGTATATATATGTGTAGTATGTATGTATATGTATATATGTATATGTATATATATGTCTACATATATGTATGTATATATATATATGTGTGTGTATATATATGTGTATATATATGTACGTATATATATATATGTATGTATGTATGTATATGTATATATATATATATGTATCTATATGGATTTCACTTGCCTCAGCAGGTCTTCGCAAGCAGAGTTTAGTGTCCAATCAAGGAAAGGTACACATTATATAAGTGGGCTGGTTACACCCCTGGCACAGGCCATGAGGTTATGGTCTCATTTGGCTTGCTGAGTCTTCTTAAGCACAGTATATTTCCAAAGGTCCTGGTCACTAGCCATTGCCTCGGTGAGGCTCAATGTTCGAAGGTCATGCTTCACCACCTCATCTCATGTCTTCCTGGATCTACCTCTTCCACAGCTTCCCTCAACCATGAGGGTGTGGCACTTTTTCACACAGCTGTTGACATCCATTCTCGCCACATGGCCATACCAGTGCAGTCGTCTCTCTTGCACACCACATCTGATGCTTCTTGGGCCCAACTTTTCTCTCAAGGCACTTACACTCTGTCAAGTATGCATGCTAACATTACACATCCATCGGAGCATACTGGCTTCATTCCTTGCGAGCTTACGCATGTCCTCAGCAGTCACAGCCCATGTTTCACTGCCATGTAGCATGGCTGTTCGTACACATGTGTCATAGTCTACCTTTTACTCTGAGCGAGAAACTCTTTGTCACCAACAGAGGTAGGAGCTCTCCTATATATATATATATATACAAATTAGAAAAAACCCACCTTTTATCAATTCAATAATGAAAAATTGAATTATGCCATTTAGAAAAATTACATACAGAAAGATTAAATATAAGATAAAACATATAACAATGATTAAGAAATATGCAAATAGTAAATAAAACATATATATTTGGTAGAATAACGACACGTGTTTCGTGGCTATATTTAAGAAATGATAATAGTAATAATAATAGTAAAATCACTTCAATATAAATAAAGCCACTCTTCAGGTTAAAGATGAAAACAATAGAATAATTAATTAGATAAATTAATAAATATACGTAAATAATCTTGTAAAATACGAAATATCTTAACAAATATATTCTTGTTCAAATAAAAAAAATAGAATAAAAAATAAGATACAATTGTTATATTTATATTGAAGTGATATTACTATTATTATTACTATTATCATTTCTTAAATATAGCCACGAAACACGTGTCGTTATTCTACCAAATATGCATGTTTTATTTACTATTTTGCACATTACTTAATCATTGTTATGTTTTATCTTATATTTAATCTTTCTATAATATGTAATTTCTCTAAATGGTATAATTTAATTTTTCATTATTGAATTGATAAAAGGTGTTTTTTTTTCTAATTTATATATATATATATATATATAATATATATATATATATCATATTTTGTGAAATTTGATTTAGTATTTCTAAATTGAATTTCTCCCTGTAAGTTTGGAATAATATTCCCTCATATTATTATTATTAATATTATTATTATTATTATTATATTATTTATATATATATATATATATATATATATATATATATATATATATATATATATATAAATGTATAAATATATTTATATATATTTGTATTTATATGTATGTATGTATATATATAAATGTATAAATCTCTCTCTCTCTCTCTCTCTCTCTCTCTATATATATATATATATATATATATATATATCTTATTATAAAAGGCAGATTTTATCTGCCTCCCTTTGGGAGTTATAGAAATCTACAATATAGGATTTCTTCAATTACAATTTACCTAGCATTTTTAAGAGTAGAATGCATCGCGTCATGCCAGGTCCAGTTTTTAAAATTTAAACTCCAATTAAGCAAAATTTACAGAAAACTCACATTCTGGTGTGTGTGTCAAATGCTTTTCTTAGTCTGGTTTACACCACATGCAAACGCACACACACAGTGTGCGACGAATAAAATGAAAGTAAATAGCACAGAGTGATTTGAGGAAGACTAAACTGAAAGTATTTAAACCACTACTCAAAAAAAAAAAACACAGCAAACAGAAACAATAAATACATAACCATTTACTCCTCACACAATTTCTTCAATTAGAATTTACCTAAGATTTTTCAGAGTACTTCAGTGGGTGATGCCATAAAAAATTTCTTTCAATTTTACCACCAATTAAGACAAAATTCGAGAAAACTCAATATTTTAACATATCACTCCGAAAGCATTGATGTACATGTGTGCGTGCGTGAGTGTGTGTGTGTCATTCCTCACACACACGCATACACATACAACTACATACAACTACATACACATACAACTACATACAAACACGTGTGTGTTTGTTATTAGTAAAAAAGGCGCCAAAACTCAACTCACTTATCATTCCAACATATTTGCAAAGACACACGGACGGACAGAAAAGGTAAATTGGTTTTTATTTTACTCTGTATATATTTTATTATATAATATTATATATAGATATATGTATATATATTGCAGTATGAAACAGTGTTTATGTATAAACAGACGACACTTATATATAGTTACCAAGCCGCCCGAATTTACCTATTCATATTTAAATGAGAATATCAGAGCAAATCTCTTTAGTACATTCGTGAAAACACGTATTATACTTCGTAAACACTTCAACTACAGTTTTGTACAAAAATCGAAGTGTAATTTTAATTCCGTGAATTATGGGAGATTTTTTTCCGAAATTTGTTCCTATTGTGTTTTCAAAATTTGTAATTCTGATAAAAAATGGATACGAATTTCATTATATCAAGCAGCGAGTCAGAATTCGAAGGATTTTCTACTGAAGACCTTCATAAATCTAACTCTATGACTGAAAAAAAAAAAAGCATCTTTATATAAGAGTGAAGTTGTGTGTCTGTCTCCTACGATTTAGATTCCTAACTACTCCCACATTTTGCGGTGCAGTTTAACCAAAAGCGGGTATCTTATAGTCGTGATTCATATCGAGCCCTTCTGGATATTAGCGTGTGTCTACGATGAGTCTACGATTTAAAAAAAATTTACCATCATATTTTTCCATTTTAATGCATTTTTTTCGCTTTTATATAAGGGAAGTAACTCTCTAAAAATATCTACGATGTGTCAACGATTTAAAAAAAAATTTACCTTAATTTTTTTTCAATTTTTAATGCATTTTTTTGCTATTTTTTGGCTATAACTCTCTATAAATGCTTATATAGTTATTTCCCTTACAAACCCGAGCAACGCCGGGCGATACTGCTAGTATATATATAAACGGCAAAATGTCTGTGTGTGTGTCCTTTATACAAATCCACAATTTTTCAGTTAGATTGCTTGCACTTTTTATGGTCATTCAAAACCATCCAAGGGTGGTCGTGCACATCTTTACATTTTTCGAAATGTTTCTTTGTTTGCATAAATCTAGCGGCTTCATTTAGCTACAGATCGAATCATTTGATATCTACGTAGCTGATACTTAGGATTATCAGGTTGATCTTTTCGGTGAAGAATTCCTAAGCTGGTTTGAATTGACCAAAATTGTCAATCGATCAGTAGCACAACAATTAACCTAACGAGGAGAGGTCGTGCTGTTTGCAATCTTTTAGCCTTACCCTGAATTTTGTTCGAACCATATTTGGTTCTACCAATGGTAGCCATCAAGCAGATGAACATAGCTACAATTCATAGACAATTCAAGGCCAGAGCTCACAAATTTTTCTGCACTGCCTTTAATAAGGCTTCACAACCAATGCTTCATTATAACACTGCCACTATGATCCAGCAACGCCGGGTCGTAGTGCTAGTATACATATATATATATATAGATATAGCAATTAGTGCTAATATGTATAAATGTGTAACTGTATGTCTCTATTTCATGTGTATATGTGCTGGTATGTGTGAATATACTCACACACATGAAATAAATTGGAACATCGTCATCATCTATATATACGCAAACAATTATCTGAACAAGATTTAAATGATGTGATTGTTAGGGGATCAACAGCTTCATTAAGCTGAATTCCAGTATGATGAACATCCTGAAGATATGAAACTTCCATTAACTGAAAGCTAGAAGCTGAACTTTAATCACAGTATTAAATATTTACTCTTCTAAGGTACTGAGTTCTATATTAATTAGCATATCTAGCTTAACTTGGTTGTGTTGTTTTGAATGCCATAGGCTGTGATTATCATCCTGAGAAATTGTTCTCTTAGCCATTTGGTGCTAAAAAAGCACTTTATATTGGTAGGAGGTGGTATCAAAGAGTTCCTGGACTATTTATGTTTAATAAAAGATAACTTATCTAAGTTTTAACAGGCATAGGAGTGGCTGTGTGGTAAGTAGCTTGCTTATGAACCACATGGTTCCTGGTTCAGACCCACTGCATGGCACTTTGGCCAAGTGTCTTCTACTATAGCCTCGGGTCGACCAAATCCTTGTGAGTGGATTTGGTAGACAGAAGCTGAAAGAAGCCCGTTGTATATATGTATATATGTATATGTATGATGGGAAGGTTTACAAAAATAAACAAAAGATGAAGGCAGGTGGAGTACAAACAAACAAATGTATTAGTATGGCGGTCAGGAATAGAAATAGAACAAGTCTTTTACGTTTCAAGCCTACGCTCTTCGACAGAAAGATAGACAGAAAAAATGTGTGTGTATATATGTTTGTATGTCTGTATTTGTCCCCCCAACATCGCTTGACAACCAATGCTGGTGTGTTTAAGTCCCCGTAACTTAGCGGTTCGGCAAAAGAAGCCGATAGAATAAGTACTAGGCTTACAAAGAATAAGTCCTGGGGTCGATTTGCTCGACTAAAGGTGGTGCTCCAGCATGGCCACAGTCACATGACTGAAACAAGTAAAAGAGTAAAGTCTAAGTTTTAACATGATCGCCTTTGAAATAGCCACCTTGCACAGCAACACATGAGTCCCAGTGTTCCTGCCACTTTTGAATCCAGCCTGGAAGTGATTTTCTCTTAACAAGTCAAGGATCTTCTGCAATAAGCTCTTGATCCCGATGACAGTGTTAAAGTGGCAACCGTCGAGCTGCATTTTCATTTTGGGGAAGAGCTAGAAGCTTGGAGGTGCTAAATCTAGTGAATAGGGCAAGTGTGGAAGTGATACCATGTTGTTTTTGGCATCAAAAAAAAAAAGAGTGAAGAGAGCTGAGTGACAGAGTGTATTGTCATCATGAAGATCCATTTCTTTGTGCTCTACTGATCAGGTCATTTTCACCAAATGCTCTTCCTCAAATGCTTCAAAACATTGCAGTAGAGCTCTCAATTAATGGTCTGGGTGCCAAAAAAAAATAATTACAAGCATGCTCTTCATTGAGCTGAAGCTTTGTTGTGTTTTAGTTGGTCATGGAGATGAGGGTTCTTCCATTGTGATGACCGCTGCTTCGTCTCAGGGTTGTACTCAATGTCTCTGTAGCAGACTTCCCAAGTGTAACTCAAAATTTCATGTTGACACTTTGCTCCAACTTCTTGTCCATGACAAAATCACAGACTACAGCATACACCTGATCACAAAAAGCTCAAATTTTGCAACAGGCAAAGTAAACACAGCGATGTCACTTGGTACACTGCCTCATGAAGGTCTCTGCTAGCTCTCACTGCTCACACAACTGTGTGCTGGCATCTGTTGGTGCACTACAAAATTAGCACAGGAAATTTTTGATACCACTTCATCATCATCACCATCATCATCATTTAGCGTCCGCTTTCCATGCTAGCATGGGTTGGACGGTTCAACTGGGGTCTGGAAAGCCAGAAGGCTGCACCAGGCCCAGTCTGATCTGGCAATGTTTCTACGGCTGGATACCCTTCCTAATGCCAACCACTCCGTGATTGTAGTGGGTGCTTTTTACGTGCCACCAGCACAGGTGCTAGACGGGGCTGGCAAACAGCCATGGTCGGATGGTGCTTTTTACGTGCCACCGGCACCCTCAACACTGGTGGATGAGACTGCTTGTATTACATCATTTCAGTGTAAATTGCTGATGATGTAAAATTTATACTAAAATCATAAAATACACCAGTCCTATCTAAGACAACAATGCTGACAAAATTTTTGTCTGCTAATATAATCTGTGCCTTTGTAACACCTAATGTCTATACAAGATGATTTTTTTTTTCAGGACAATTACCACAGCCTACAGCATTTAAAACAGCTCATCCAAGTTGGATGGCTAATATTTCATTGAGTTCTCTTTTCCTTCATTTGTAGTTTCACTTTGTAAATGATCTCACAAACACTACCAGCTGTATACTGCTACACTGTGTTGAGCACTCTTAATGATCTAAGAAGGATAGTTTGAACATAGAATTACACATTCTCCTGTATTCAGTGGAAATTGTATCTGTCACTGCACAAGATCTATAGCATATGGCTAATAAGTAAAGTGGAAGAATTCATTAAAAAAAAAAATGCACTGGATGTGCATGCTCACGAAAACAATCAGAGAATACCACTATACAATACAGTTGTAATGAAAATACTATCCAATACAATCAGAACTGCTTACCATTGATAAAAGAACTTGAGAATTTTGAAGAAGATATAGAAATAATCAGTATGGTAAAATATATTAAAAAACCAAACAAAACATTGCGATGCTTTCCAACATAAACTGAAATTTATAATCTGATATTGTGGCTATATAATGAATTCTAAAAAGAAATCTATACTCTGGTAAAAAAAAAAAAATCCTGTACAAACTAGACAAGCATGCATACCCTTGAACAATATCACACAAAAATATTTGAAAGCCAGCACAAATATATACAATGGCATTAATTGTAGAGCAAAACTAATAGCAAAGTTGCTTGAACTTGATAAGAAGGTGCAGTGCAAAGCTAAACACAATGCATACAAAACCTTTAAAGACCACAAGCCTGAAATGTATGCTAATAAACCAATTCTTAAAGTGAACTGGAGAAAGTTAGCAAACACGTACCCAGCTGCATAAATGACAAAACTAGAAATGCCTACAAGATACAACAGAATGATAATACAGTAGTTAACTAGTTTAGCCATAATAGAGATAAAAATGAATGAAAATTCACCCAGTTTACTGTGGCTGAATGCTACCCATCAATTTCCAAATCCCTTCTCTCCAAGGCCCCGGAATTTGAAAAAAATATTTTATATTATTGATAACAATGAAGTTGATTTAATCATGAATGCTAGGAAAATACTGCTTTCGACTATAACATTGTATGCTTGATGAATACTAATGATTCATTTGATGTCACTTTGGGTTGCTTTGATTGAGCTGAGGTCTGTGATCTGATTTGATTATTCATCCTTGATAAGCTAAAATCCAGATTTTACATATTGGATGTAGGTTTGAATAGGGATGGCAATCTAGCTATTTCTAACAATATAAATGGATACGACTGAGATTGGATAAAGAAAGATCTAATTAGTACATTTAATAAATTTGGATTTAGTATTACTGTAATTACTAATATCACAATAGTTGGTTTCCTAAATGTCAACTTATATCTTAATACAGATAAACCATAGATGCATGCATGGCTGAGTGGTAAAAAGTTTGCTCCCTATACACATGGTTCTAGGTTCAGTCTTACTACATGGCACCTAGTGGAAGCACATGGCCTAGTGGTTAGAGCAGCAGACTCGCGGTTGAGGGATTGTGGGTTCGAATCTCAGACTGGGCAATGTGTGTGTTTATGAGCGAAACACCTAAGCTCCATGTGGCTCTGGCAGAAGGTAATGGCGACCTTCTGCTGACTCTTTCGCCACAACTTTCTCTCACTCTTTCCTCCTGCATCTTGCAGCTCACCTGCGACGGAATGGCGTCCCATCCAGGTGGAGAACCTATACGCCAAGGAAACCGGGAAACCAGCCCTTTAATGGCCAGGCATGGCTCGAGAAGGAACAAACAAAACCAGGGCACCTCGGACAAGTGTCTTTTGCTATAGCTTCAGGCCAACCAAAGCTTTGTGAGCGGATCTGGCAGATGGAAACTGAAAGAAGCCTACTGTATATATATATGTGTATGTGTGTTTATGTCTGTGTTTGTCTCCCACCATTACTTGACAACTGGTGTTGGTGTGTTTAGGCCTCTGTAACTTAGCTGTCTGCAAAAGATACTGATAGAATAAGTACCAAGCTTATAAAAAAGAAATACGATTTGATTGACTCTGATGCCTCGACATAGCCACAGTTTAATGATGGAAACAAGTAAAAGATAAAAAATAAGATATGCATCAATATAACTCCTGCTATCCCTTCATTATTCTTAAAAACCTTATCTATTATATAAAATCCGTTCTGTCTGTCTGTGTGCGTGTGTCTTCTAGGATCTCGGGCATCCTCCATCCGACTGCACTCAAATTTGATATGTAGATACCGATGGTATCAGGACGTGTATAATTCTTGAAAAAATTTCAAAAATCGATTCCAGGTGTGAATGTGATTGATAAAGTGAATAAAATCGTTTTTCTTCGGAATAGAAAAAAAGTCTATCTTTATTTCTTCTTTTGCTGGTGTCTCAAATTTAGGTTAAATCAGTGTTTCTCAAAGGGGAGGCCTATGGGACAGTTGGACAAGTTGTTTTGAGAAAATTTGGTTTAAATGTTTGACAACTTAGCACCGTCCATTGGACAGGGGACATTTTGCTTGTCTGTAATATTGGCAAAGAAGACTCTTGTATCTCAGACAAACAACATTCAATATAGCTGCAAGCATTTACAACAAAGTATGGAAGCAAGGGGTTAAGTGAACACTTTAAGTTTATTTGTGAACCTAAGCCACCCTCAACTAACATAGTCAAAATGTATCACCATAAAGCACTTTGGTGCCTTCAATCAGTCTCAGTGTAATATCTAACATAGCCAAGGGCTTCACACAAAAACATTGTGGATTACATCTAGGGAAAGGTTACATGACTGATTGGCATAAAGTCACACACAAATAGCCTTCAACCTCTAGCCTGTGACATGCTACCTTCTATTTTTTCTCTTCTTACCTTTCCCATTGTTACTTCATTCAAGCTCTCTCACTTGTCTCTTCCCTCCCATCATCATCATCATCGTTTAATGTCCACTTTCCATGCTAGCATGGGTTGAACGATTTTACCGAGGACTGGCGAACCAGATGGCTGCACCAGGCTCCAATCTTGATCTGGCTGAGTTTTTACAGCTGGATGCCCTTCCTAATGCCAACCACTCAGAGAGTGTAGTGGTTGCTTTTATGTGCCACCGGCACAGGGGCCAGTCAGGCGGTACTGGCAACGACCTTGCTTGAATGTTTTTTTCACGTGCCAGTAAGGTGATGCTGGTAATAATCACGCACGCTGGTATGCATACAATTCTCAGTTTGCACGCTAATCTCTGTTTTCCTAGTCTTTCCTACACAGAACATTGGCCATCATATAGGGACCATACTGCATGCCTTTTAAACGGATTCTTCAATGCAGAGCCTGTCATATATTATACAAAGGTTAAACCTTTAGACCTGAACCTTGGCACTAATTTCTGATATATTGGTATGACAAAGGAACGTTTTAAAAGATGTTGAAATTGTACCACTTCCTGAAAGAACATTGACAAAGGAAGGAAATGAATCAAAACTATCAAATTGCATCTTGTCTTTAAAGGAGAAAGCGCTGAGCTATGATGTCAAGTTGAGAATTGTTGAAAAATTTGTATGTTTATTTTTGTGTAATGCTAAAGCCAGTTTAGTATGTTCTACCTGGCAGCACAACACAGACTATGATAACAACCACCAAACACAATACAATACAACTTTAATTTCCTTGTATTTTCTTTGCTATGTCAGTAATTACACATCTTCCAGCCTTGTGTTTCACATCATGGCTTTGTGGGAAAGTAATCATCTAAACGGAAAAACATGTGTCAATATCAGTATGAGTCAGAAACAGGAACGCGACAAGAAGCTAGAGGCTAGTGCTTTGTTAGCAAGAATTTCCAAAGAATTTGATGGTAAAAAAAATTTTCAAACATAGACCAGGTGAAAGACAAACTTGCTGCATATTCAATGTAATGTCAAAGTATATGAGAGTTGCAATTCTTACTAATCTTGCGGAAGTAGTGATGAACTGGTTTGTCTACCAATGATCTTCTAATAACAATATCTGCTAAGCAGGTTAGTTATATTGACGTCAAAAATTTTGAAACAAATGCTAGATCGTGATAACAATTTAGATGTCACCATGGAATTACACCTACGTTTTTACACTTTTACTTATTTCAGTCATTTGACTGTGGCCATGCTGGAGCACCGCCTTTGGTTGAGGATATTGACCCCAGGGCTTATTCTTTGTAAGCCTAGTACTTATTCTATCAGTCTCTTTTGCTTAACCGCTAATTTACGGGGACATAAACACACCAGCATCGTTTGTCAAGCTATGTTGAGGGGACAAACATAGACAAATAAACATATACACACACACACACACACACATACATACATCATGATAGATGGGTAGCTACTATACACATTTTTTTCTCTCCTTGTTTCTTTCTGTGTTCCTTTCTGTGGAAGAGCGTAGGCTCGAAACGTAAAAGAATTTTTCCATTACTGAGTGTTATACTAATACATCTGTTTGTTTTCTACACCACCTGTCTTCGTCTTTTGTTTTTTTCCGTGAATTCTCTACATATATATATATGAAATTGCTAGCTCCTACACGCATTTTTCTCTCTCCTTGTTTTTTTCTGTGTATCTTTCTGTCGAAGAGCATAGGCTTGAAACATAAAATACTTTTTCTATTCCTGAGCGCTAATACATTTGTTTGTTTGTACTCCACCTGCCTTCGTCTTTTGTTTATTTTCGTAAACTTTCCCTTTATATATATATATATATATACATATATATATATATGTATAGCCCGAGGCTATAGTTAACTTGATTTTTGCAGTTGGTACACTACTTCACCTGTGATGAAGCAAGCAGTGCACTAACCAAGGAGATTGAATTATTTGTATAGAGAACTTAACATAAGTGTGAAGGGCTCCTAATTTTGTAAGTGGGATGGAACAGGGTTTGTATTGTCTTCTCTTTATTAATGACTGTCCTGTTACTTTTAATTACACACACACACACCTATACAATTGCTGCCATACTTCAGTGCTCTTTATTTTTCTATATACATACTTCATTCAGATTTAGTGTACACATCTCACACTAGTCATTATACACATCAAGGAAACATTCTCTCTTACACTTCTCTATGCATTAGTAACACACAAAGTTACTACAATTATTAGGCACCAGTCTTTGATCATCCCACATATGTAACTCTTTCAACAAACACACTTACACACACACAATATGCACGCATGCATTCACATATATTTAAACAAATATATTCATCCAAACATATGCATTCATGTCTATGCTTGTGTGCATATGTGTGTGAATATAAGTATTTATATGTGCATGTATGTACATGCATGTGTACATCTGTGCCTGTGTGTGTGTGTGTGTGTGTGTGTGTGTGTGTGTGCTTGCATGTATGTATGCGTGATTAATAGATTATTTTTGCATTCTCATGAGAGCCTGAAATGAAATGGAAAATATGATCTTGAAACAGCCATTTTTATAAATATTACTTGCACAGTTTTTTTTAAAAAGATGTTGAGATAAGCATTTCTTTATAGTTTTCATATAATATTTTAAAATACATTCAAACATTCAATGATTTATGAGGCAACAAGCTCAGATTATGAGCTGAAAGAACAGAAATGCGAAATTCAAGAGTATTTCTAATTTAGTCATTCCTTTAAGATATATTAAAGAATACTCTGTCTTTTACATACTTGTTTCTTTACTACCCAAAAGGGGCTAAACACAAGGACAGACAAACAGATTAAGACGATTACATCGACCCCAGTGCATAACTGTTGCTTAATTTATCGACCCCGAAAGGATAAAAGGCAAAGTCGACCTCGGTGGAATTTGAACTCAGAACGCAGCGGCGGACGAAATACCACAAAGCATTTCGCCCAGCATGCTAACGTTTCTGCCAGCTTGCCACCTTTTACATACTGAATTCTGTAAAATATTGCTTCTTGATAAATTAACAGAAATTAACATATGTGTATATATGTGTGTGTGTGTGTATGTGTGAGAGAGTGAGAGAAAGAGAAAAGGAGGGGAGAGAGAAAGAAAGGGAGGGAGAGAGAGAGAAAAAGGAGGAGAGAGTGAGTGTGTGTGTATGCGTGTTTGTGTGTGTAATGACCTTTTTTTCTTTTATCTTTTACTTGTTTCTGTCATTAGACTGTGGCCATGCTGGGGCACCACCTTGAAGAATTTTAATTGAATGAATTAACCCTATTACATTTTTTTTAAAGCTTGATACTTATGCTGTTGATCTCTTTTGCTGAACTGCTAAGTTATGGAAATGTAAACACACCAGTACCAGTTGTTAAGTAGTGGTAGGGGACAAACATAGATACAAAGTTACACACACATGCATGCACACATACACACACACATGATGGACATCTACCAGATCCACTCACAAGGATTTGATTGACCTCAGCCTAAAGTAGAAGACACTCACATAAGGTACTACTGCTCTGGACTGAACCTGGAACTATGTTAAGTTAATTTTTTGGCTCAAAAAGCAAAAAGCAAGGCCATGTAGGGGGACATGGAGTTATGTACAGGGAGGGTGTTCATGCAAAGAGTTCAGGCCATTTCTGGTCAAGAGAGACTTTGAACCGAGCGGTCGTCAGCATCTTCACTATCTCGTCCAGCAGCTTATTCCACGGATCCGCAACCCGGATGGAGAAAGCCCCTCTCCTTCAATTGAGATGAAATCGTTGCAGATAGAGCTTTTCGGAGTGACCCTGCAGCCGACACTCTGGAGCAGGAGTAAAGAACAGCTCCTTCGAGAGGTTACACTTTCTGCTTATGATGTTGTGAGCAAGAATGAGATCACTATGGTGGCGGCGTTTTTCTAGAGAATAAAGGTCGAGCGTCTTCAGCCTTTCTTCATAAGACAAATGCTTGAGACCAAGAACCATGCGGGTAGCCAGCTTCTGGACTCTTTCGAGATGATGTATGTCTTTAAGCTTCTTACCACACAGCCTATATGTACAGCCATGCCTGCACTTAATCTTTATATATAAAACTGAAGTTGTGTGAGTGTCTGTCTCCTACAATTTAGATTCCTAACTACTCCAACATTTTGCGGTGCAGTTTAACCAAAACCGGGTATCTTATAGTCGTGATTCATATCGAGCCCTTCTGGGTATTAGCGCGTGTCTACGATGAGTCTACGATTTAAAAAAAAATTTACCATAATTTTTTTCCCATTTTTAATGCATTTTTTTGCTATTTTTTGGCTATAACTCTCTAAAAATGCTTATATAGTTATTTCTCTTACAAACCCGAGCAACGCCGGGCAATACTGCTAGTTATATATATATATATATTAGTTTGTGTTTCTTAGTTTGTGTAAATGATGTGGTGTGAAAACTTTTTCTTTTAAACATGCATTTTTAAGAAAACAGCTGCACTTGAGTTTTAATATTTTTATTAAGGGTATTTTGTATTTCCTTATTATAAGTCGTTGATGTTTTGTTTGTGATAAAGTTTCTATGTGATTCATTGATGTTTCTAGTCTAGTCTTCTCTTTGTCTCATCTTCTAGAGAAGTTATTAGCAGCATTGAGTATTGCTGTAGGTAAACACCAGAAATAATCACTTCATCCAGAAGACAAGACAAGACAAGTGAAGATGTATTTGTGTTTGTGCTTTTAAGAGTGCTTAAGCACATTCACAGACGCAGACATTCTTACAAATTCACACACACACACACTCTCTCTCTTTCACACACACATGGACCCACTGATGTAATCATGTAATTGACAAGCGTATATATTTATGAACTGTGAGCTATGAACATAATTTCAGATTTGGCCTAAATTGCTTCTGTAGTTTTGGCAGTAGAATATGTACATGGAGGTATAATATTGGCTGCACTGTATGTACTTTAACTTATAGCTAATCAGTTGTCCATATATTTAACAGTGAATCTGATATCCAATAAATGGTGTTTATGTATGTGTTTTTAATTTTTTTTTTTAAGAAATCAACAGGCACAGGAGTGGCTGTGTGGTAAGTAGCTTGCTTACGAACCACATGGTTCTGGGTTCAGTTCCACTGTGTGGCACCTTGGGCAAGTGTCATCTACTATAGCCTCAGGCCAACCAAAGCCTTGTGAGTGGATTTGGTAGACGGATACTGACAGAAGCCTGTCGTATATATGTATATATATATGTGTGTGTGTATTTGTGTGTCAGTGTTTGTCCCCTCAACATCACTTGACAACTGATGCTGGTGTGCTTACGTCCCTGTAACTTAGCAGTTCGGCAAAAGAAACCAATAGAATAAGTACTAGGCTTACAAAGAATAAGTCCTAGGGACGATTTGCTCGACTAAAGTTGGTGCTCCAGCATGGCCACAGTCACATGACTGAAACAAGTAAAAGAATAAAAGAATAAATATGGTTTACTCAGATGAAGAAGGGAAGGGCAACACTCTTGGCATGGCCATTTTCAGAGCTTCTGAGATTTATTGGCAGAAGAGAGGAAATGATTTCATTTTGACTACTTGCAATTAAGTGAATTCTGCTTCTAAGGACCAGGTGATGGCACTAATACAGCCACCACCTGGATCTTATGTGTATGTGGGTAAGCATTTTTTGTGTGTAATACTTTTTAATAAGAATTATGTAGTGTGTGTGTGCTTTTCTGTGTGGCAGGAAAGTGGTGGTGGGTGGCAAAATCAAGCACCTTCTCTCAAGCTAGTACAAACTTTAATTAGGCCACTAAATTGTGGTATTAAACAGTCCCTACAGTGATCTTCCAGACAGTTCATATCTTACAAATTTCACTGAAAGGACTTTGGTTGACCCAAAGCTCTGATAGACACAACAACAACATCATTAGAATGAGCACTAAGGAGCCGGTTATAGAGCCTTTTTTGCAGGCCTTGAATCTACTAGAAACAGTAGCCAAAAGGTGGCAAGTTGGCAGAAATGTTAGCGCACCGGGTGAAATGCTTAGCAGTATTTCATCTGTCTTTACATTCTGAGTTCAAATCCTGCCGAGGTCAACTTTGCCTTTCATCCTTTCGGGGTCGATAAATTAAGTACCAGTTACGCACTGGGGTTGATGTAATCGACTTAATCCGTTTGTCTGTCCTTGTTTTGTCCCCTCTATGTTTAGCCCCTTGTGGGCAACAAAGAAATAAGAAATAGTAGCCAAATCTTCCCTGAGTCACATCCTTCTATCTAAAAACGAAAGGAGTGATGTTGATGTAGATAAACTATATCCCAGGAGAAAAAAAGGATTGGATGGGTATAGATTGAGTGCTTTTAATTAATGGTCTACTTGTTTAGGTCCAATATTCAATAGCTGAAAAATATGTGGCATATTTAGAATAGTTTATGTACAACACCAATTCCAAAATCAATTTTATAATTTTGTAATGTTTCAGGATCAATACGTAAAATACCAGGGCAATGTAATAGATTGATAGAATGTAGGAAAGTTGAATAAAATGCCTTGAGGTGTCTGTTTCAGCTCTGTGTATGCTGAGTTCAAATCATACCTTCAATTGGAAAAAAAAGCCCTGGTCTTTTAGGATATGATGAGAAGCAATCATAGGGCTGGAATATCCCTAAGCTTGATCCTAAGTATTTTTGCTGATCATTTTGCATACCTTGTCTTTATCTTTAATGCTTAAATTATTCCTATTTGAAACAACAATAAACATTTCAATAGTATGCCTCAGTATGGTTCATGAACCTGCTAGCTAGAAATAGCAAACAAATCTCTCTTTTATTACACCCTGTTGCCCCAACAAAGCGAAGGATGCATTGAATAATGTTGTCTTTGATACGCAATACTTGACAGAAAGACAGGGTGGTCATTATTGGGATGACCTTTTTTCATAGGTTTTCTTAAGGAAACTTATAACCAGAGGTCAGCAAAAGCTGACTAAGGACTAAAAACAACAAAAATGAATACTTAAGCCAACAAAGAAGTCACTAAAACCTAAAAATAGTTGCTAATCCTTCATCAAACCACACACTTGCATCCCAAAGAAGAAAAGACGCATTGAACAATGTAGTCCTAGATATCCTTACAAAGATGCAATGATTATGGTTGGAATGTATTTGATGATAGGTTTGACCTGGGGTTAAACAACAACAATAACATCAATAGCTACAGCCAGTATTTGCTTTCCTTCATTATCATTTAGCATTCTTAATTAACTGTTTTAATTTCTTCCTTTCCCTCCATTGATAATTAGGAGTTCAGCTGAAGCATCACAGATGAATAACATTTGTTATATTCAGACACAGCCATAAGAAAAACAAAATTACAATTTTATACAAAGCATCAACAGAAACCTCAGCTGTTTGACTTTTCAAATTGATGTTTTTTTAATCCCAAGTCAGCCCTGATAAAGTGATGAAGAAGGCCTATCATCAAAAGCATTCTAGCCGTGAGGATCCTGACTTCTGCCTTTTATATCTTGGACTACATTGTCCAATGTATCCCCTCTTCTATCTTTTTTAAGATAGTGGGTTGCAATTTTAGGGTGGCTTGGTTGCTATTTCTAACAAGTCAGGAAATTGCAAAGAGGCTTTCAGCTTTCTCATTGGCTCTAAAATAGTATTGATCTCTTTAGACCCAACTTTGTTGTTGCTGTTGTTCTTGAGTAAATCAGATCAATTAGAATTGATTTGTTGCACCAAATTTACTAATTAGATACCAACATCAGATCATCTCCTGTGGTATACAAATATTACTAATTTTAATGACTTCCTTCTCTCTCTTTATAGACAAAGTACTATGGTCAATATAATTGACTAAAACCCTTGAATATAGTGCCCCAAGATTTCTGTAGTCCATTGTCAGAACACACATACACACAATCAGACACACATATACTGCTATAAATTAATAACTATTTCACTCTACTATGTGTATTGAGTAATCTTGTTTTGTTTATTACACCATTTGCAAAGTAGTAATCACTATCATCAGCATCATTATCCTCATCATTGTATTTATCCTCACCATTATCATCATCATCATCATCATCATCTTTTTTTTGCATCATTTTTCCATGCTTTCTAAGGTTGGATAATTCCTTTTCAACATAAGATTTCACTACATTTTGTGGTCCCTTGTCATCTCCTTCATAAAGTTTAGCTTACTGAGGTCAACTTCCACCATTTCCTTTTTTATTTTCTTCCATGCCTTCCTCCGCCTCAGCTTTCTCCCACATGGAATATTAAGCACTTCTTTACCCAACTATAATTCTTTATACACATCAATAACAGACCAGTCTTTCTCATCTTACCAATACAGCTGATTCTTTTTATACCCAGTTTTCCATTCAGCTTATTTGTGATCTGTTGTACATGCACACCAATATTACACAACCAAAAGAACATGTTCACTTCATTTCTTTCCACCATCACACATCCTCTGCATTCAGTGCCCATACCTAGTCTAAGCATAGTTATTCTCTTTCTCTAACTACTTAAATACTTTATCTATTTCTCTCCTAACAATATGACCACTACACCAACTATAGTGGTGTTTCCCATTCAGAAGAATTTGTATTTATGTTCTTTACCTGTGAGGAGACCCCCCTCTCTCTCTCCCCACTCTCTCTCTCCAAAATGTAATTGATGGTGCCATATGCACTGGACTTGCACAGCTGAAGGCACACAATGATCATTGAATTGTTGACACAGAGACTTAAAGATCTGTAAGTAAGTCTCCACATCTGTATTAAACAATCAATATAGTTCTCTATTTCCACTGACATTGAGGTCTACCTCCTTTGTTGTTACATGTAGTTTGTTTTATATATATATATATATATGAAATATGTATATTGTAGACAACTCTTCAGTTATTTATTTATTTGAAAGTCATTTAGCTGTGGAGATTGAGATGATGCAGGAACATCATAATGTGATTGAGTTTTGAGCATGATACTTATCAAACTGAATTCCAATGTGTGAGTTTACTTCTTTATACTGAGATAATTACAATTTTTGCTGGAATATAAGTTTAAAAACTAATTTAGACCACAAGAAATATCTGTATTTTTTCAAATAGCCTGCCAGTTAAGCAGTAAAAAAAAAAAAAACAATTCATTAAAACCCTTGAATGTAGTACCCCAGTATTGTTGAAAGGCGGCGAGCTGGCAGAATTGTTAGCATGCCGGACAAAATGTTTAGTGGTATTTCGTTTGCTGTTACATTCTGAGTTCAAATTCCACCGAGGTCGACTTTGCCTTTCATCCTTTCGGGGTCGATAAATTAAGTACCAGTTACGCACTGGGATCAATGTGATTGACTTAATCCGTTTGTCTGTCCTTGTTTGTCCCCTCTATGTTTAGCCCCTTGTGGGCAGTAAAGAAATAAGTATTGTTGTAATCCATTGTGTAAATATATGCTGTCTGTCTGTCTGTCTGTCTGTCTCTCTCTCTCTCTCACACACACTATAATAGTGCAAGTATATGTATTGTATATTTGTGTATGTGTGTGTGTGTCCATGGGTAATAGCTTATGTATATAGGTAATACCATATGTATATATGTGTGTGTTTTCTTTTCATTTTTACTGCTTAGCAAGCTGACTATTTGAAAGATACACATTTTTTACATAACTTTTCAATTCAATTTCTAAGTGAATTCTCTGGAAATAATTGTATTTCATTCTATATAAAGAAGCAAACTCCCAGATTTGAAGGCAGTTTAATAAGTACCATGCACAAAACTCTTAGCTCTTGAGGCACTTTTGTAACTTTCTGTCAATTAAAAATTGTACACATACACGCATGCACACATGAGGTTATACAGGTTCTATCTAGCAAATGGTGAAAGCATGTGGCCTAGTGTTTAGGGTATTTGGCTTGCAATTGAAAGGTTGTGAGCTCAGTACGAGAGTGGTGCGTTGTATCCTTGAGCGAGACACTTATTTTATGTTGCTCCAGTCTACTCAGCTGGTAAAAATGAGTAGCACCTGTATTTCAAAAAGGTCGGCCTTGTCACATCCTGTGTTGTGCTGAATCTCCCCGAGAACTATCAGGTTGGGTAAAAAGTGATGTTTTAAACTATGATCAATTTGTACGGAATTTATGCAGAGTTCTGAATTTTTTAAACATTTTTTTTGCAATTATCTGATAATACAGACATAGACTGCCCAAATGCATCAATAAGACTGCCCAAATGCATCAATAAATTAACATTGATATTTTTTCACCATTGTTACAATTATCTGAAATGGAACTGTCAAAGCACAATATTTGAGTAATTTTGCTATTCAACTTCAGAAGAGGACATAAAACAGCTGAAACTGTTCAGGATATCAACAAAACATTTGGTGTGGAAATGACCAGTAAGGAATCAACTTGAAAATGGTTTAAATGATTTCACAGTGTAGACCTGAGCCGTGAAGATCGTAAGTGTAGTGGATGTCCATCTGTCATCAATGACAGTCAATTAAAGACTGTTGTTGAGAAAGATCCATGTAAAACCAAGAACTGATAAAAGAATTTCATGTTAGCCAGAAAACTGCCTGAAGCCATTTGCATGTGATTGGAAAATCAAAAAAGCTTGACAAAATAGGTACCACACTATTTGAATGAAAATCAGAAAATGTGCAGATATGAAATTTGATCATCACTTCTTCATAACCAGACCGATCCATTTCTCAACTGTATTTTAACTTGTAATGAAAAGTGGATTCTGTATAATAACAAAAAATGTTCTTTGCAGTAGTTACACCAAAACGAAGCACCAGAAACCTTCCCTAAACCCAAGCTCTTCAAAAAGAAGGTCATGGTGATTGTTTGGTGGTGTACTGCTGGATTCATCCACTATAATTTCTTAAAACCCAGAAAAAACATTACTTCTGAAACATATTACCATGAAATTGCCAAAATGAATGAAAAACTGCTACTCCTCCATCCCAGAACTGGTCAATAGAAGAGAGCCAATTATTCTTCATGACAATGCTTGACCACACATTTCACTAATGACACTCCAGAAGTTAAGGGAACTTGGCTACGAACTTCTTCCCCACCCAGCTTATTCCCCAGACCTTTCTCCTACCGACTACCACTTTTTCAAGCACCTTGATGGCTTCCTGTGAGAGAAGAAGTTCAAAAATCAAACTGATGCTGAAAGTGCATACAAAGAGTTCATCAGCTCCAGAACTCCAGATTTTTATGTTACTGGAATAAACAAACTTGTAACTCGGCAAAAATGTGTTGATTGTAATGGTACTTACTTTGATGAACGAAATTTCTGCATTGTTGAAATATATTGCGATGAATTACATGTTTCAAAACTTTGCTTATTTTTTACTTAGCTTCATACACGAAGAGTATGCATGTCTGTGGAATGCACTTGTATGTTAATTCCACGAGGAGGCTGTCCCATTGATCAGATCAACTTGAACCCTTATTCTTGTAATTGACAGAGTGCCAGTCAGTCATCTAGCAAATTGTGTTTACAAGGCATTGGTCAACTTGAAGTTTTGGTAAAAAATATTTGCTTAATATGTTGCCAGTGGCATCAACTCAAACTACTTAACCACATACATATACTAAGATATTTTATTTGTGAGAAGGTATTATATTTAGTAGGATATTACATAGAATGAGACAGATTGTTCAGAATATATCGTTTATAATGAAACTTTTTTTGTTTGGAATCAGATTTAAAATTTTTCTTTAGAAAATTTAATTTGAAGTAAAATTTGTACCTGAATATGTAATTACTGCTATTCTATTAAAAAAAACTCTTAATAAACTCTGAGAATATTTCACAAGTTACAGAACTTAAATGTAACTCATTAATTATATTGTAATAGATCTCATATAACAGTGAATATAGATTTTATGTATTGGATTAACACTTTCAAGTCTTGAATATTGAATCAAGAATTGCTAAAGAGATTTTATATATTAAATCACAAGATATGGGCTTTGCATACTGGTTTGGCATGGAGGCACAATAGCCCAGTGGTTAGGGCAGCGGACTTGCGGTCGGAGGATCACAGTTTCAATTCCCAGATTGGGCGTTGTGTGTGTTTATTGAGCGAAAATACCTAAAAGCTCTACGAGGCTCTGGCAGGGGGGGGGGGCGACTCCAGTTGTACTCTTTTGCCACAACTTTCTCTCACTCTCTCTTCCTGTTTGTTGAGTAACGCTGTGATGTCCCATCCAACTGGGGGAACACATACGCCACAAAAACTGGGAAACCGGGCCCATGAGCCTGGCTAGGCTTGAAAAGGGCAACGTTTATCATATACTGGTTTGGCGTTTGGCTTGGCTTGATATAAAGTAAAATACTTTATTTGGAACTGTCAATTTTGGCTCATTAATCTATGAAATTTTCAATAGATTGCTCATTATCATTTCTCTTAATCTTTGTTATCTTTTATTTGCTTCAGTCACTGGACTGTGGCCATACTGGGGCACCACCTTTAAGATAAATAGTTGAACAAATCATCCTCAGTACTTTTTAAAAATCTAATACAATTTTTAAGTCTAATACCATTTTTAAGTCTAATACTTCTCTTTTATGGTTTCCAAGACTGGTGGGAAGAGGGGTAAGAAGTGATACTTAGATAGGAGATGTGGTAGAATGCTTATTCCTGAATGTACTTCGCATTGACATCCATGGCCCAGATGATGGTGTTAAACTGGGTAATATATTACAGCTACTGCCCAAGAACAGCAATGAACCTGCCCACCCCTATTTCTATTTCTATTTCCCAGATGTTACTCATAGGTGATGTTTACTATATCTTTGTGCTGTGGATGTGCACAGAAATTTGCATGTGGGGAAATTGTCTTTCTTTATAAAATATTGCACACATATACTCATTACTCTTTTACTTGATTCAGTCATTTGACTGCGGCCATGCTGGAGCACCGCCTTTAGTTGAGCAAATTGACCCCAGGACTTATTCTTTGTAAGCCGAGTGCTTATTCTATCGGTCTCTTTTGCCGAACTGCTAAGTTATGGGAATGTAAAGACACCAGCATTGGTTGTCAAGCAATGTTGGAGGAACAAACACAGACACACAAATACACACACACACACACACACACATACACACACACATACACACACACACACACATATATATAAAATAAAATACAAAATGGGACAAGAACGCAAAGCATCCAGACAACTAGGTGATACAAAAAGGGACAACAAAACATCGAGATAGATGATATGATACAAAAAAAACATCGACGGGTCAGTCGAAGCCTTTTATCTTCAGTCAAGAACTGGATCATCCTCACAATTTCGGCTGACGGGCTTCTTTCAGTTTCTGTCTACCTAATCCACTCACAAGGCTTTCGTTAGCCTGAGGCTATAGTAGAAGACACTTGCCCAAGGTGCCAAGCAGTGGGAATGACCATATGCAAGTAATCATTTTTCAAATTTCTTCAATTAAGAAAATATGTGTGCACACATTTTTCTTTTACTTTTCCCAGTTGTAAAATGTATGTGTGTGCACAAGTACACAACTCAGAGACAACACTGTTCACAGGCCTGAGACTAAGATATTAGTCCAAGGTGTTTGTCCAAGATATCTTGTTGTAGAATTAACCAAAAACTGTATAGTTACAAACCAAATTGTTTTGCCATATAGAACCCTGAATAAGTAGAATAATCAATAAAATGATTATGATTGAAGTTTTGCTGAATATTTCTAATATTCAAAATATTCTTAAGGTGTGAACTGGCAGAATCGTTAACACACTGGGTTAAATGTTTAGTGGTATTTTGTTATCTTTACATTTTGAGTTCAAATTCCACTGAGGTTGACCTTGCCTTTCATCCTTTTGGGGTCGGTAAGATAAGTACCAGTAGAGTACTGGGGTTGATGTAATTGATTTACCTCCTCCCCCGAAATTGTTGGCCTTGTGCCAAAATTTGAAACCAATATTTAAAATATTCTTTTGTAGCTTAATTGTACAGTTTAGTATTAATGGTGGTTGTTGCCTGTCACAGAATGCACATATTGATGAGGAGACCCAACACTGAATAAAATAAAATGTCTGTAACCTTTGGTTATTTTAAGAGACAAGTATGTGAGTATCTTGATTGCAGATAACTGGTGTATTAGATAGTGTAGATAGTAATAACTGGTGCATTAGATAGTAGTTATATTCACTCTCCTACATGCTGCTGAAACTTGGACAAGTTATATGCTACATCTTCAAGAAATATATTACTAGAGCTGTCTGAAGAAAATCAGGCATATCTAGTGACATAATGTCAGTATACTTGAACGAGCCAGTATCTTCTACAGTTAAACCATTATTTTGTGATATCAGCTGTGAAGGTTGACTCTGTCATATGAATACTGAACTGTAAATTGCCTAACAACTTTTATTCCCAGCTGAATGATGGAAAGTGCATGTGAGTAGGGACAAAGAAAGCCATTTTAAAGATGCACTTAAAGGAAATTAGAAAAAAACTGCAGCATCCATATGTCTAAATGGGATTTGTTGGCAAATGACTGACACAAATGGAGCCTAATACTTCAACACTGCATAAACCAAACATCTCAATGATAAGCATGAACATAACCAATATGTCAAAGTGACCAAACACAGCACTTCTTGTGAGGAAACAAATGCTTGGTGTTCTGCTGGACTTGTGGATCCCATATTAGTTTTCAAAGTCATAGGTAGGTCCACAGAAGTTACATCTGGTGGAGAATCGTTGATTACCCTGAGGGATCATCAATAGTGACAATGTATGCATTGCAAATACTGGAAATGGTTTGCCACTCATAGCTTGAACAAAAGAATATGGTTATAGAAGTTGAGTAATGTCAAATTTTATAGTTGTTGGCTATGGACTAACACTCATAGTGCTTAAGTCTGATTCATAATGGTGATTGTGATTACGATTGATGGTAATTAAATGTCAGAGTCTCTTGTATAGTTTTAGTGAAGTTTATCTTTGAAATTCCTTAATTCTATTAATTATTGTGCTGTTAATTAATTAGATAAATTTGGAAATTTTATAAATTAACTTACTCTAAATATATAATACAAGCTTCTGATCATTGCAGACTTGAAGGTATTATGTAATACATCTTTTTCTAGAATATCTTGTCTTGGATATGGTATTCTATTAACCCTTTGAAACCCTGCTGCCTGAGATTGCCTTGGGTCTTAGGATACAAACTATCTGTCTTGAAATATAAATATTTAAATTAAAATCTCCCATCATAAATTTATGTAAGAAACTTATATTAAATTGTGTTTCAAACATTAACTTAATATTGCAAAAGATATTTTGGTTATTCATTCCAGATTATTTTGTTATTTAAAAAATTTGATTATTAGGCGCAGGAATGGTTGCATGATAGGAAGCTTCCTTCCGAACCACATGGTTCTGGGTTCAGTCCCACTGCATGGCAACTTGGGCAAGTGTCTTCTACTGTAGCCTTGGGCTGACCAAAGCCTTGTGAGTGAGTGGATTTGGTAAATGGAAACTGAAAGAAGCCCATCGTATATATATATATTTTTTTAAAGTAGCAGAAATATAACAAAAGCTGTTACTCAGAGTTTCCCGTTCCCATTTGTCGGACAGTTTTTTTTTTTTTAACAAAACTGTCCAACGAACGGGAACGTGATACTCTGAGTAACAGCTTTTGTTATATTTTTGGTGCTTTTAAATAAAGCATATTATTCTACCACTGGTATTTGAGTACTCTTTTTTCCACCTTGTTTCACATTTATGTGCTTACTCTGGTATATATATATATATATGTGTGTGTGTGTGTGTGTATTTGTATGTCTGAATTTGCCCCCCCCCCACTATCATTTGACAATCGATGTTAAGATTCTGGTTTCAATTCCTGGACTGGGTTATGCATTGTGTTATTGAGCAAAGTATTTCATTTTGTGTAGCTCCAATCCACTCAGCTGGCAAAAATGAGTAATTCTGCGACAAACCAGCATCCTGTCCAACCGGTTAAATGGTCCTGAGCTCATTATGGAATAATGTGGACTAAACAACCACACTGGATAATGTAGTGTATTATATAAGAAAATACTGGATGATTATGACTGGAAAACCTAATATCATAGGCCTTGCTTGATCACTGAAGTAAACCAGTGTTTCCCACAGAGTGTAGGGGTAGGAGGATTGACAAACAGGGTGGACAAATTGCTATGTTTAATAAAAGATGGTTTCAAAAATTTTATAATTTAAAGAATTATATGGTAAAGGTGGGGGTAAGCTGAATCATTAGCACGATAGACAATATTCCATGTGGTATTTCTTCCAGCATTTTACATTCTGATTTCAAATTCTGCTGAGGTTAACTTTACTTTTTATTCTTTCTGGGTTGATAAAATAAGTCCCTGTTGAGCACTGAGAGGTCATTGTAATCAATTTACACCTTCCCATTAAAATTAGTAACCTCTTGTCAAAATTTGAAACTATTTTTAAAGAAGGTGGTTTAGAGGAAATTTTCCCCAAAGTCTTTGGTTGAATAGGGCTCCTGGTATTTGTCAGTTTAAGGACTGCTAGGCTAAACAAGAAGAACAATAACTAACAAAAATCAATAATGTTAATAAGGGCTATCTTTAGCTATCAATGACAGATTTTGATTAAAGAACAACATTAATAAATGCAAAAAAAAAAGAAAGAAAAAGAAAGAAAGAATCAACATTCTATAATTTATACAGATTATTGCTTTTACAATATTGACCAAATATAATATTCCATATTTCCTCTTGAATTATGTTTCTGCTGCAGAATGGTTCTTTGTAATATTGGATTTTTTTTTAAAACAGTTTATTTATTTATTTTTATTTTTCAATCCAGTATTCAGCAATTATGTACTTTTGGAAATTATCTTTAATTAATTAAGAATTTTTAATGAAATATTTTCTTTTGATAAATTTTTTTTTTCTATGTTTGGAAAAAATATCTGTAAGGTTCCATACATTTAGATCTAATTTGTGCAGTCCCAGATTTTAACATTTCAACGATATAATCTTTTATTCTTATATTTAATGTTCACTCTTATCTATTATCTTTTATTTCAGTCGTAGGATTGTGGCCATGCTGGGCCCCACCTTGAAGGGTTTAGCTGAAAAAATCGACATCAGTACTTATTTATTTTAAGTCCAGTACTTATTCTGTTTTATTCTGTTGCCAAACCACTAAGTTATAGAAACCAATACTAGCTGTCAAATGAAGCATGGACAAACACAAAGACCCACACATGCACACACACACACATACACACACACACACACACACACACACACACACACACACAAACACATATGAGGGGGTGATGAAAAGTTCCTGGTTTTAAGGTTATTGTGAAAGGTCTAGTTGGGGACCCAACCTTCTGAGTTCTTTTACAAGGTTTAGAAAAACTGAAGGACTTCTGCAATAAGTGTGTGAATCTGAGAGGGGAATATGTTGAATAAAATCATAATTAACTGATCCTCCAGTATTTTCTTTTACCCAAGACCAGGAACTTTTCAGTGCCTCCTCATACAAACACACACATTTCATTTTTTTAGATAACTGTTAGTTAGGAGTGAATGTTGCACAAATGACCCCGTGAGGATCATGTGGTGGTGAAAACAGGGGAAGTAGTGCTTCTACGTGCATACTTTTGAAGAAAGACTTCCAAGTTAAGGGTAATACCATATGGTATTCCAAGGTAATACCATATGGTATTGTGTTTAGTTCTAAGACCAGATATCCCACCATCCTATTTCCCTTTCCTACTGGGGTACCCTTGTATCTCCTCTACAGTAAGGCACATTTTGGCCCTCAGGAGAGTCACTTAGTGTCCTCACTAGTGCTGATGTATTGAAAATCCATGAGGATTATGGGTACTGTTGAGATTGGCCAGAGGAACAGAGGAAAGACAAAAAGTCTAATCTGAATGCTTGCATCCAGGGTGGCAGATGGTGGTGTTAAGCTGGGTGATGGATTAAGTCTAGCACCTTAAGTTGGCAGTAATAGTATCTGAAATCCGAACATAACGAGTGGAACAAATACCTCGAGGTATATTGGTTGACAATCTTATAATTCTGACAATTGACTAAGCTGGATTGTTCTAGTTTTGTTTTTGTCAAACCTGTGTGTGCGTGTGTGTGTGTGTTTGTGTGTGTGTGTGTTTGTGTGTGTGTGTTTGTGTTTGTGTGTGTGTGTTTGTTTTCCACCATTGCTTGACAGTTTGTGTTGGTACTTTTATATCCTTGTAACTTAGCAGTTTAGCAAAAGGAACCAATTGAATAAGTACCAGGCTTAAAGAAATAAGTACTGGCATTGATTCATTTGACTGAAATCCTTCAAGGCATTGCTCCAGCATGGCTGCGATCTAATGACTGAAACAGGTAAAAGTAAAAGAAATACAAAAATTTATTTTTCTGAAGAAGATTAATTTAACAAATTCAAACTACTCTTGACACACAGGATCAAAGTAAAAAACAACTATCTTGTGGTATCAAAAAACAAAACAAAAAAAACAAAACAAAAAAACAAAACAAGAAAAACTGGATACTTTGTCTTTGATTCTGTGTTTTCTGAGAGTCACTGGGGTTTGTTTACAAACTCAATGTTCACAATACAAACCTGTGCTTTTATGTTCCAAGTTCTCTTTCACTCTTTTACTTGTTTCAGTCATTTGACTGCGGCCATGCTGGAGCACCGCCTTTAGTCGAGCAAATCGACCCCAGGACTTATTCTTTTGTAAGCCTAGTATTTATTCTATCAGTCTCTTTTGCTGAACCGCTAAGTTACGGGGACGTAAACACACCAGCATCGGTTGTCAAGCGATGTTGGGGGAGGGGGACAAGCACAGACACATAAACACATACACACGCACATATATATATACATATACATATATATGACAAGCTTCTTTCACTTTCCGTCTACCAAATTCACTCACAAGGCTTTGGTCAGCCTGAGGCTTTAGTAGAAGACACTTGCCCAAGGTGCCATGCAGTGGGACTGAACCTAGAACCATGTGGTTGGTAAGCAGGCTATTTACCATGCAGTCACTCCTGTGCCTTTCTATTGAAGAAGCATTAACAGAAAGTTAATAAATTATTTTGTGGCTTTTTGTAATTAGAAGTTTAAATGTATTGTTTACTTGCATAGTTAGGAGGTTTACAGATGATTAGATTTGTCTTTTTGAATTTTCTATTTGTTAAATATTTTCAAGTGCTATAGTTTTACACACATTTTCATAATTAGGATGGGTTTTGTTTAACCCTTTAGCGATCAGATTCTTTCTGTCAAATGTAATGCTCATCTATTCACATTGTTTTGAATTAATCATACATTATCTTCTAGCTTTAAGATTTCAATGATGTGATTGTTTTTTCTTTTTTAGAATTAGAATGGCGTTGTAAGGTAGAGGCCAGATCTAGCCAATTCCAACATCAAATAGGTAGAATACTTGAGTGGTTTAAATGGTAAAGGGTTAAGAAGCTTGCTTGCCTGACCATATGGTATTGTGTTTAGTTCCAAGACCAGATCTCCCACCATCCTATTTCCCTTTCCTGCTGGGGTACCCTTGTATCTTCTCTACAATAAGACACATGTTCTTGGCCCTCAGGAGAGTCACTTTTTGTCCTCATTAGTGCTGATGTATTGAAAAATTCACCCAGTATGCTCTGTGAAGTGGTTAGTGTTAGGAAGGGCATCCATCCTTAGAAACCTTACCAAACTAGACATTAGAGACCAATGCAGTCTTCAGGCTTGTCAAAGTATACAACTCTTGCCAGCTTGGAATACAGACACTAAATGTATTTCTTTACTGCCCACAAGGGGCTAAACATAAAGGGGACAAACAAGAACAGACAAACGGATTAAGTCGATTACATCGACCCCAGTGGGAAACTGGTACTTTATTTATCGACCCCGAAAGGATGAAAGGCAAAGTCAACCTCGGCGGAATTTGAACTCAGAACATAACGACAGACGAAATACGGCTACGCATTTCGCCCAGCGTACTAACGTTTCTGCCAGCTCGCTGCCTTTATCATCTAAATGGTGATGATGATGATGATACATCTTTCTCTCTCCCCCTCTCCCCCTCTTTCTCTCTCAAATTATATATATATATATATATATATATATATATATATATATATATATATATATAATCATCATCCTTTAATGTCTGTTTTCCATGCTGGCATGGGTTCTTACTGGTGTTCACCATTGCAGTGGAGTTCTGTTGGTCAAGGTTGATCATATATCTATACATGTATGTAGCAGGTCTGGGCAAGATATTTTGAAGAAGACTGGCAGTTGCCCATGCATATGTAAGTGTCCCTACTCCAGACCATTGGTATTTATTTAAAGAAAAGTCTTCTGACTTAGGCTGATGCAGTTTGGCACTAGCACCATTGTAATCATTGCTGACAAAATATAAAGAGCTGCAACAGACACCACAAGACATCTTTCCCAACCCTCTAACTGTTTCATTAATCCATTGTCTTTATTATATAGAAAATAATAAAGGTAAATTTGGCCTCAGTAGGATTTGAAATCAGACACAGAGGATTAGTATAAATACATATACCAAGAGGCAATCTATCCAACACTCTAATGACTCTTGCCAGTTCACCATCTATTTGGTTTTCATTAAGTTTTTGTACTTAAATCCTGTCATAAACATCTTATGTTGCTCAACATATAAAAACTGCTTCAGCAAGCATAGGTATGAAGACTTGCAGAAGTTTACAGCTTTAACTTGTAGAACATAAGAAAAAGATTAAGAGATTTTTAACACTGATGCATTATGTTTGTTTCAGTCCTCTCACATTAAGACTAGCTTTTATCAATGACTACAAAAGTTTCCTTTGGGGCTGGTACACACTGAATTTCAAATTACTAAACTCATATGTTGAATGCTTTCTCGATAGATCGATTATTTTATTCCGTGATTTTTCAGCAGCTTGCTTAGCTCATCTGACACCTTTTTATCATTTTAACAGCAAAATCACTCGTTTCAGAGGACAGTAATGTTCACACCTATTTTCTTGTCAAAGTTATTAAATATTCCATTACTTTTCCATGTGGTGAAATTCCCAGAATGGGTTTCATTAACACCAGATAACCATATTGACTTTCAGCCAACCCAAGGGAGCAATTATATCACAGTCAGACAAACAAAGAATACATTTCAATAAAACTTGCTGATAACAGACGAATCTATAACTAAAATGAACAAAGAGAAACATTCAATATCCTATTGGGATGTGAATTATGTAACTTCTTAAAGTGAAACTTTCTCGGTGTTTTAGAAACGAGAGCTTGGAGAGAGCACTTAATACTATTTTAGAATCCATCAGTCATTTATGATATCAGCAGTTTGCTTATTGATTGAGAAATCTCAACACTTGAATGGATTATGTCTTAGCCTTTCTGCTCTAGATTTATTAGTTTATATCCTATCACTGATGTTTGCTCTGTTCTTATCCATATTACCTGATAACAGAAAATAATGACAAACAAACACACTCACACACACACACACACACCTACCTTCTAGAAATGGATGAGTAGCTTAATGGTCTGTGGTGCCAAGATGAATGAGTGGTTTCAATTATATTTCTAGGATGTGGAACAGAATAACATAAAATGAGAAAAAATATGTGAAATATTTGTCACCCGCAAAGTGCTAATCTAAAGATATTGTAAATTTAGGTGATATTTGTTCTTGACATGAGATGATATTAGGATGATACAAAGCAAAAATGCCAGCAAAACAATTTTGATTATTCAACGCCAGCTGTAATTACTGGCTGTCATAGTATGAGTCAATGAAGGAGCTTGTACATGGTTACTAGATCTGCTAGAAATAGCCATATTTTCCTTCAATTAATATTATCATAAAAATGTTATACAGGAATACATTGGATCAAATTGTATATCTGGAAAAAAAAAAAAGATAGTTATGTCATTGCATTGCTGGGATGCAATCAGGGTCAATCTGAGGCTGAACAACAGCAGTAACAACATCAACATCAGCCTTAAATAATAATTACCTTTAAAATATTTTTTAGGAATACATTGGATCATGTAGTATTAGATACATGATACCTGCACAAAACAAAACAAGTCAAAATGGTCATTACTGGGATGTTTTCTCTATAGGCACAAAACCTGAAATTTTTAGGGGGCAGTTAAGTTGATTAAATCAACCCCACTAGTCAACTGATACTTAATTTATCAACCCCAAAAGGATGAAAGGCAAAGTCGACCTTTGCAGAATTTGAACTCAGAATGTAAAGACAGATGAAATGCTACTTAGCATTTTGTCTGGTGCAGTGGCGATTCTTTCAGCTCGCCACCATAATAATTACAATAAACCTTTCTACTAAAGGCACATCATCATCATCACCATTGTTTAACATCTGCTTTCCATGCTAGCATGGGTTGGACGATTTTGACTGAGGGTTGGCGAACCAGATGGCTGCACCAGGCTCCAATCTTGATCTGGCAGAGTTTCTACAGCTAGATGCCCTTCCTAATGCCAACCACTCCGAGAGTGTAGTGGGTTCTTTTTACGTGCCACCAGCATGGGGGCCAGTCAGGTGGTACTGGCAAAGACCTCACTCGAATCTTCTTACACATGCCACTGGAACAGTAAGGCGACGTTGGTAACGATCACGCTCGAAATTTTGGTAGAGGGGACTTGTCGAATACATCAGCCCCATTGTTTCATTGGCACTTAATTTATTGACCCCAAAAGGATGAAAGGCAAAGTTGATCTCTGTGGAATTTGAACTAAGCGTTTTGCCTGGTGTAAAAATATCTATGGTTTTAAGCATTATTCTGTAAATAACATTATCATTCACTGTTGTGGCAGAGGTGAAAATGTTTCAGTTAGTAAAATGCTTTTCTGTCTTGGAAGATATTTTGCTACTCTTCTTCGTTTGGACTATGGAATTTTGGCAACTTCATTATCTCACATTGTTCTAATATTCACATTGCATGCTAGCAAAATAAGTGACCTCTCTATACTGTGTGTTTCCATTTGCTTTTGTGATCATTTCTACTACCTGATATTTATATATCTGAATTTTATTTGAAAATTTTTACTACTTTTTCAAACTAGTGGCTTATTTTTAGTTGGACAGATAATTATTGAAAATATCAAACTTTCATTTTAATATATTTTATTTTCTCTTTTATATATTTTTTATAACTTTCATATATCGTGATTAAATGTCTCTTCTTATTTGATGTCATAGAATCAAAATTTATAAAGTTTCACAAAAAGTGCAGGTATGGCTGTGTGGTAAGAAGCATGCTTTTTAACCAAATGGTTTTGGGTTCAGTCCCATTGCGTGGAACCTTGAGTTAGTGTCTTTCACTATATCCTTGGGCTCACAAAAGCCTTGTGAGTGGACTTGGTAGATGGAAACTGAAAGAAGCCCATTGTATATATATATCCATTGTCAGTTTAATTGAAAAATTCTATATGTGGCTGAAGATTGCTCGACATTTTAAAACTGATGTAATACTTACAGTGTTTAATAAAATGAAGTAGCATGAAACAATTGTACTATTCTACCTTGGATATCTTTGTTGCTTATTTTGATTATAATCACCCCATTTGATTTATATGGATAATACCATATAAAATTCTGGTGCCTTTAACTTAAGTACTATATTCATCTGAATCTAAATTTTGCTGAAGTTATACATATATATATATATATGTGTGTGTGTGTGTGTATCTTTGTAGCTGTGTTTCTCTCTACCACTGCTTGACAACCGGTCCCCATAACTTAGTGGTTTGGCAAATGTGATCAACAGAATATATACCAGGCTTTAAAAAATTAGTATTGAGGTTGATTCATTCAACTAAAAATTCTTGAAGGTGATGCCCCCAAAATGGCTACAAGTAAAAGAAGAAAGATAAAATAATAACACTTTCCTTATGATAAATATCTAAATGCTTTACATGAGTTGTTAATTCGATTAGTGTTCCTAATGTTTAGGGTGCAATATCTACAAATTTTAAGGCAGTGAGCTGGCCAAAATGATTAGTGGCATTTTGTCTGTCTTTATGTTCTGAGTTCAAATTCCACTCCAAGAAATTAGAAAGCGAAAATATATCTCTTTTACTTGTTTCAATCATTTGACTGTGGCCATGCTGGAGCACCGCCTTTAGTCGAGCAAATCGACCCCAAGACTTATTCTTTTGAAGCCTAGTACTTATTCTATTGGTCTCTTTTACTGAACCGCTAAGTTACAGGGACGTAAACACAACAGCATCAGTTGACAAGCCATGTTTGGGGGGGGGGATAAACACAGACACACAAACATATACACACACACACATACATATATATACATATATATGACAGGCTTCTTTCAGTTTCCGTCTACCAAATCCACTCACAAGGCTTTGGTTGGCCCAAGGCTATAGTAGAAGACCCTTGCCCAATGTGCCACGCAGTGGGACTGAACCCAGAACCATGTGGTTGGTAAGCAAGCTACTTACCACACAGCCACTCCTACACCTATACACAGCCACTCCTACACCTATACACAGCCACTCCTACACCTATACACAGCCACTCCTACGCCTATATATATATATATATATATATATTATATATATATATATATATATATATATTCATAGTTGTACTTGTCTAGTCTAGTAAATATATTGATCTGAGACCAAATTTTGAAACTGAAACAATTTTATTGTAGAAGAGACATTTTAATCATTTAAAACCTCACAAAAGCTGTTAAATTCACTTTACATTTGCTACAGGAGAGATCAAAAACATTTTATTTGCACAACTGTGACTCGGTCACTGACACAGTTCCACTATATAAGTGGTGAGATTGTGTGAGTGACTAGATCGTAGTTGTGAGATGAAAATTTTGGCACATCATAAAATAAATTAAAAGTGAATTTCACGGTTTTTGTAAGCTTTTAAATGACTGATGTCGCTCTTCTATAAGATGAATAAAAAAAAATCACAGGAAAAAATATGGTAAAGAGATTATGATGAAATGAGGTGTAACAACAAAACAGGGAGGAGAATACCTTTATTTTTTGTTTTATTTGTTTCAGTCATTTGACTGTGGCTATGCTAGGGAGCCACCTTAAAGTGTTTTAGTTAAATGAATCAACCCAAGTATTTATTTAAGTTTGGTACTTAATTCATTGGTTGCTTTTGCTGAACTGTTTAGTTATGGGGAAGAAAACAAACCAACACTTGTCAAGCCAAGGGGTGGTCAAAAACAAACACAAAGATACACACATACACGCACATTTATACAATGGGCCTTGATACACAGTTTCTGTCTACTCAATTCATTCACAAGGCATTGGTCAGCCCAGGGTTATAGTTGAAGACATTTGCCTATGGTGCCACACAGTGGGACTAAATCCAAAACAATGTGGTTGGGAATCAAAATTCTGAACCACATAGCCACACCATGGTTATATGTGTGTGTGTGTGACGGTGCATGGCTCAGTGGTTAGAGTATCGAACTTATGATTGTGAGGTTGTGAGTTCGAATCCCGGACTGGGTTGCATGTTGTGTTCTTGAGTGAGACACTTTATTTCATGTGGCTCCAGTTCACTCATCTGAATGCTTACAATAGAGGACTCTACTAAAGGTTCCAAAGAGTCAAATTCATTCATACATTTAACACCCATTTTTCATTCTGGCATAATTTTGGATAAAGAGTTCTATGAATCAGAATTTTAATACTGGACTATCTCCTTGTTAACAACTATTAATTATTTAAGGGTTATTTTTACTAGTTTTTTGAGGGTGCAGAGTGACCTGTCATAATCGAATAGGCACAAAACCTTGAAGTTTGGGGGAGAGGGCTAGTTGATTATATTGGCCTGGGTGCTCAATTGGTAACTTATTTTATTGACCTGGAAAAGATGAAAGGCAAAGTTGACCTTTGTGGAATTTGAACTCAGAATGTAAAGACAGATGGAAATCTGCTAACGATTCTGCCATTTTGCTGCCTGAAAGTGACCTGCTGTCGTCGTTGGCGGTGGCGGCAGCAGCGGGGCGTCGTCGTCATCATCATCATCATCGTTTAACATCCGTTTTCTATGCTAGCATGGGTTGGACGGTTTGACCGGGGTCTGGGAAGCCAGGAGGCTGCACCGGGCTCCAGTCTGATCTGGCAATGTTTCTACGGCTGGATGCCCTTCCTAACGCCAACCACTCTGTAAGTGTAGTGGGTGCTTTTTACATGCCACCAGCACAGGTGCCAGGCGAGGCTGGCAACGGCCACGATTGGTTGGTGCTTTTTACGTGCCACCGTCACGGAAGTCAGTCAAGGCGGCGCTGGCAACGGCCATAAGAATGTAGCATTGCTTCACCCAAGTGGTGACAAGTGTTGAATATCAACATTCACACATGCACGTATGCATGCACACACACACATATGATATGCTTCTTGCATTTGTTTGGTTGTTTGGTTCAGTACTTCAGTAAAAGACACTCAAAGTGCTGCTCAGTAGGATTGAACCCAGCAATACATGGTTGTGACATGAACTTTTTAGATATAAAGCCATGCCTGTTCCTATAAATGGTGGTGTTAATCCAGGCTACAGATTAAGTATATCATAACTTAGTATAGTGCAATTGACTGGTTAACTTCCTTTACTTTTAATGGCTCAGTCCACTTAGGCACAGTAGTGGCTGTGTGGTAAGTAGCTTGCTTACCAACCACATGGTTCCAGGTTCAGTCCCACTGCGTGGCACCTTGGGCAAGTGTCTTCTACTATAGCCTCGGGGTGACCAAAGCCTTGTGAGTGGATTTGGTAGATGGAAACTGAAAGAAACTCATCGTATATATATATATATACACACATATATATGTATATGTGTGTGTTGTTTGTGTGTCTATGTTTGTCTTCCACCCAACATCGCTCGACAACCGATGCTGATGTGTTTATGCCCCTGTAACTTAGCAGTTCAGCAAAAGAGACCAATAGAATTAGTACTAGGCTTACAAAGAATAAGTCCTGGGGTTGATTTGCTTGACTAAAGGAGGTGCTCCAGCATGGCCGCAGTCAAATGAATGAAACAAGTAAAAGAGTAAAAGAGAGTTAGCTGTAAATAAGAGGCAACAAAAAGTAGCACTGCATTGAAGGGTTTAGTCAAATGAATAAAGTCTAATTCTTATTTTTAATTCAGGAACTTGTTCTATTGGTCTCTTTTGATGAACTGCTAGCTTATGGGGATGTAAATAAACCAATGTCAGATGAGTGTGGAGAAACAAATGTAAACACAAAGACACACACATATATATTTCTTTATTGCTCACAGGGGGCTAAACATGGAGGGGACAAACAAAGGGATTAAGTCGATTACATCGACTGGTATTTATTTAATCGACTCCAAAAGGATAAAAGGCAAAGTTGACCTCGGTGGAATTTGAACTCAGAATGTAACGGCAGATGAAATACTGCTAAGCATTTCACCCGACACGCTAATGATTCTGCCAGCTCACCACCTATATCTCTTATTATAAAAGGCAGATTTTATCTGCCTCCCTTTGTAACTTATAGAAATCTACAATATAGGATTTCTTCAATTACAATTTACCTAGCATTTTTAAGAGTAGAATGCATCGGGTCATGCCAGGTCCGGTTTTTAAAATTTCAACCCCAATTAAGCAAAATTTAGAGAAAACTCACATTCTGGTGTATATGTCAAATGTTTTTCTTAATGTGGGATACACCACACGCAAACACACACACACAAAGGGAGCGACTGTTTCACTGAGGCTATCACCCTTCTCCTCCTTTGTCTTTGCAAGTTTGCAGCTATTAAAGTGAAAACAGTGAATCCGACAGCGATTAAGAAAATGAATTGGTACCTGAATGGAGTGAAAATTTAAAAACTGTTTCTTTCGGTGATTTTTCTGAAGAAACTGCACCAAGCCACAGACTTTCCCAGAAGAGTATAAAGCCTTAAACTATTTCTTTTTACTTTTTCGAATGAGCCTATGAGCAAAAGAAAGGATAGTTTGTTATTTCCCACAACCTTAAATTAAATTAAGGCCTATTTTGCCATAAATATTATTATGGGTATCAGAAAGTTACCCAGAATAACAAATTCTATCTTAAAATTTTGTTGTATACCCAATTGAATATTAGCTAATAACCCATTTTCTATAGCAATGTTTGAACAAAATTTTAATAATTTTATATATTGTTGAATTTACCTGTATCTACCTGCAATTAGAGTCACTTTGTGACAAAAATTATAGTGTAGAATTGGTTGAGAATATTTCATTAAATTATCTTCCAAAAATCAGATTAAAATATTGATAAATAAAAAGTTATAGTTGTTTAATGAAACCAGACTAAATTTATGATTACGTTAGAAATTAATTGAAACACATAAGGGGTGTAATTTGGTCAGAAATATAGTAACGAAAGGGTTAAGAAAAACCAAAAAATATTTTATTCTTTATAAATGTTGTATTCAAATAACATTTTCTTTTAAGAATGTGTATATAACAAAGTATGTGTATATAACTACGTGACTTATATCTTTATATATAAGAGTGAAGTTGTGTGTCTGTCTCCTACGATTTAGATTCGTAACGACTCCCACATTTTGCGGTGCAGTGTAACCAAAACCGGGTATCTTATAGTCGTGATTCATATCGAGCCCTTCTGGGTATTAGCGCGCGTCTACGATGAGTCTACGATTTAAAAAAATTTACCATCATATTTTTCCATTTTAATGCATTTTATTTGCTATTATGTAAGGGAAGTAACTCTCTAAAAATATCTACGATGTGTCAACGATTTAAAAAGAAATTTACCTTAATTTTTTTTCCATTTTTAATGCATTTTTTTCCTATTTTTTGGCTATAACTCTCTAAAAATGCTTATATAGTTATTTCCCTTACAAACCCGAGCAACGCTGGGCGATACTGCTAGTATATATATATATAGAGAGAGAGAGCATTGGTTGAATGCGGAGTAGATGAAACAGGGACAACTGATGAAGGGGAATATTCTTTATGTTGCATGTCTTGTTTCTCTGTTTTTTTCGTTGTTCAAATAAAAGTTCGTTTTCTATGCTTTCATTTTTATGTTTTCGTTTCTCATTGTGTTCAACGTTTTTCTGATGTCCTGTACCCATATATGCATATATATACATATATATGTAGGTATGTATATATATGTATGTATATATATATATAAGCATCTCTCTCTATATAAACGGCAGTTTGTCTGTGTGTGTTTCTGTGTGTCTGTTTGGTTGTACCCTCACTCTGACCACGGCTTTCAACCGATTCTGATGAAACTTGACACACACATAGCCCAATGTCATAATTCAAAACTAACGCAGCGAAAATTTTGAAAAGTTCCCCCAGTTCTGAAAAAAATCGATGAATTCGACATGTGGTCGAGAATCAGAAACACAAATCACAGACTGTCTAGGGGACGCAACTCCACCTTTTTAACTCTCAAAAAAATTTACCATCATTTTTTTCCCATTTTTTTTGCTATATTTTGGCTATAACTATCTAAAAATGCTTTATAGTTATTTCCCTTACAAACCCGAGCAACGCCGGGCGATACTGCTAGTATATTTATATTATTATTATATATATTCATACATACATATATATGTATGTGTGTGTATATATATATCTATTTAATCTCTCTCTCTCTGTATGTTTATATATATATATATCATCATCATCATCATCATCATCATTTAACGTCCGCTTTCCATGCTAGCATGGGTTGGACGGTTCAACTGGGGTCTGGGGAGCCCGAAAGCTGCACCAGTCCAGTCAGATCTGGCAGTGTTTCTACAGCTGGATGCCCTTCCTAACGCCAACCACTCCGAGAGTGTAGTGGGTGATTTTATGTGCCACCGACACAGGTGCCAGACGAGGCTGGCAAACGGCCACGCTCGGATGGTGTTTTTTATGTGCCACCGACACAGGTGCCAGACGAGGCTGGCAGACGGCCACGCTCGGATGGTGTTTTTATGTGCCACCGACACAGGTGCCAGATGAGGCTGGCAAACGGCCACGATCGGATGGTGCTTGTTACGTGCCCACAGCACGGAGGCCAGTCAATGCGGTACTGGCTACAGCCACGTTCGGATGGTTTTATTGTGTGCCACGTGCCACCGGCACTGGTACCACAAAGATACAAATTCCATTGATGTTCATCTATTTTGATTTGTTTTGAATTGATTTTCACTTGCCTCAACAGGTCTTCACAAGTGTCACAAGAAGGAAGGTATGCACAGGTGGACTGACTACGTCCCAGGTAGGGGCCATGGGTTATGGCCTGACTAGTCTTGCCGGGTCTTCGGATGGTGTTTTTATGTGCCACCACCGACACAGGTGCTAGATGAGGCTGGCGAACGGCCACGATCGGATGGTGTTTGTCATGTGCCCACCGCACTGACTACAGCACTGATGGATTCTTGTGTGCCACAGGCACTGGTACCACAAGATACAAATTCCATTGATGTTCATCTATTTTGTCTATTTTGATTTTGATTTGATTTGATTTGATTTGATTTGATTTTCACTTGCCTCAACCGGTCTTCACAAGTGTCACAAGAAGGAAGGTATGCACAGGTGGACTGACTAGTCTTGCCGGGTCTTCAGAAGGTGTTTTTATGTGCCACCGACACAGGTGCCAGATGAGGCTGGCGAACGGCCATGATCGGATGGTGTTTGTTACGTGCCCACAGCACGGAGGCCGGTCGATGCGGAACTGGCTACAGCCACGTTCGGATGGTTCTCATGTGTGCCACCGGCATTGGTACCACAAAGATACAGATTCCATTGATGTTCATCTATTTTGATTTGTTTTGATTTTGATTTTGATTTTTGATTTTCACTTGCCTCAACAGGTCTTCACAAGTGTCACAAGAAGGAAGGTATGCACAGGTGGACTGACTACGTCCCAGGTAGGGGCCATGGGTTATGGCCTGACTAGTCTTGCCGGGTCTTCGGATGGTGTTTTTATGTGCCACCGACACAGGTGCTAGATGAGGCTGGCGAACGGCCACGATCGGATGGTGTTTGTCATGTGCCCACAGCACGGAGGCCAGTCGATGCGGTACTGGCTACGGCCACTTTCGGATGTGCCCACAGCACGGAGGCCAGTCGATGCGGTACTGGCTACGGCCACTTTCGGATGGTTTTCTCTTGTGTGCCACCGGCACTGGTACCACAAAGATACAAATTCCATTGATGTTCATCTATTTTGATTTGTTTTGATTTTGATTTTGATTTTGATTTTCACTTGCCTCAACAGGCCTTCACAAGTATCACAAGGAGGAAGGTATGCACAGGTGGACTGACTACGTCCCAGGTAGGGGCCATGGTTTATGGCCTGACTAGTCTTGCCGGGTCTTCGGATGGTGTTTTTATGTGCCACCGACACAGGTGCTAGATGAGGCTGGCGAACGGCCATGACCGGATGGTGTTTGTTATGTGCCCACAGCACGATGGCCAGTGATGCGGTACTGACTACGGCCATGTTCGGATGGATTCTTGTGTGCCACCGGCACTGGTACCACAAGCGGTACTGACTACTTTTTATGTGCCACCGATATATATATATATATATATATATATATATATATATATATATATATAGTTGAAATTTATAGAAAAGCAAAAGACAAAGACAGGTGTATGAACAACAAACAAGTGTATTAGTTTGACACTTGGGAAAAATGGTAAAGTCTTTTATGTTTCAAGCCTACGTTCTTCAACAGAAAGGAATAGGAGAAAATAAACAGGGAGAAAATGAATAAAACTTGTAGATTTCAGCAGTCCATAATGGCAAATATATATATATATATATCTATATCTATCTATCTATCTATCTATCTATCTATCTATCTATCTATCTATCTATCTATATCTATCTATCTATCTATCTATCTATCTATCTATCTATCTATCTATCATCTATCTATCTATCTATCTATCTATCTATCCATCCATCTATCCATCCATCCATCCATCCATCATCCATCATCCATCCATCCATCCACCCACCCACCCACCCACCCGCCCACCCACACAAAGCCCACCCACCCACCCACCCACCCGCCCACCCACACAAAGCCCACCCACCCACCCACCCACCCACCCACCCACCCACGTACGTACGTACGTACGTACGAACGAACGAACGAACGAACGAATGAATGAATGAGAGATACACACACACACATGATGGTCTTACATACAAGTTTCATGTGCCAAATTCACTCATAAGGTATTGGTCACCCTAGGATTATAGGAGGCACTTGCCCTTGGTGTCACACAATGGAACTGAACCCCAAACCATATGGTTGCAAAATAAGCTTCTTAATCACAAAGCCATGTTGTGCCTATATCTGACAACATATTCATTTGCAAGACTCTGCTCTAATTCTTCCATGGGCCAACCTTGTGATAAGCTAGTACCTCCAGTCAAGAAGGGTGATGCTTTTCAACTGTTAATTGCCTCCTAAACTGGTGTAATCTCCAGCATTCATTGCTTATTGTGCAGGCAATGAACATGAGAGTCAGCAGTAAATGAAATTAGGTTCAATCAATGCTCTATTTTCCTCTCCTCTCTCCAATCAATATCTGAGACGTCTTTACCATAGCTCTGTGTTTGGGGATTCACAAGAAACAAATGGCTTTCATATTTAAATTCAAAACAACGAGACATTATAGGCGTCAGACTGTATCAGTGGTTTCCAAACATTTTGAAGTTACACAACATAAGAGATAGGTCTGTCTTATTGACAAGACATTATGCTGCATCATTTATATTATTTTATCAATAAGGAAACATTGTAGCTTATTTATTTGTTACAACAACTGAAATACTGATTGCTCATTTTTTCAATTCTAATATGAAAATGCACACAACTACATGCACACACACACGCGCTCGCACATACACACACCCTCACACACACATTATATATTATATTATTAATATCTGAAGTGCATAGTATTATATATCCATTGCAGCTGATGTTGCTAATTGGTTTCATGCTTGGGGTTCAATGAAGTGTTAGGTAACAATCCGAGTATCTAACCCTCCACTCATCAGAGATAGCTGTTATATATATATATGTGCTACCCTTTACCCCTACCCTTTATTATATTTATATATATGATATATATATTATATAATTCTATTATGTATTATACATATTATATAATTATACATCATAATTATATAATATAATGTATATATATATATTGTTTTTTTCTGTGTATCTCTCTGTGGAAGAGCGTAGGCTCGAAACGTAAAAGACTTTTTCTATTTCTATTCCTGAGCGCTATACTAATACATTTGTTTGTTTGTACTCCACCTGCCCCCGTCTTTTGTTTATTTTCTTAAACTTTCCCGTTATATATATATATATATATATATATATATACACACACACATATATATATTACACTGTGGACTGTCCCATCACTAAATGATAGATGAGGGGGTTCTGCACTTTCTTGTTGAACAGTGACACAGATGATATATTTATAGTGATCAAATGTTAATGATGCTTGTAAGCTCATTCTCTCCTTCACTCAAATTGAGATTACCTGTGCAGGTGCAGTGTATGCCACATATTAAATACCAAAGTGATCGCAGAGCAACATGAGATGAAGTGTAGTGTTCAAGCACACAATACAACTTCCAGTTCAGGAATTGAACCCATGATCTCATGAGCATGAGAGCAACACCCTAACCATACTAAGCTATGTGTCCTCACACATAAGATTTATATATATATATATATATATCATCATTATCATATATATATATATATATATATATATATATATATATATATATATATATGTTTATATATATATATGTTTATATATATATATATATTATCATTATCATCATTGTCATCATTTAACATCTATTTTCCATGTTGGCATGGGTTGGACAGTTTGATAGGAGCTGGCAAGGACAAGGGCTGCACCCTTAGTGTTTTGTCATGGATTCCACAGCTGGATGTCCTTCTTAATTCCAACTACTTTACAGAGTGTACTGAGTGCTTATGATGGGTTTCTTTCAGTTCCTGCCTACCAAAGTTCCTTACAAAGCTTCAGTCGGTTCAAGGTTAAGTAGAAGACACATGTCTAAGGTGCCCCATAGTGGGACTGAACTGAAGCTTGAAACAGTATTATTGGGGAAAAGAAAAAAACTTTTTAATGACACAGCTAGGCATGCATCTTTGTATAGATATATTGTAGATATGCCAAAGAAAAATGTTTATAACTTGACTTTTCTTTTACTTTTCTTTTATTTGTTTCAGTCATTTGACTGTGGCCATGCTGGAGCACCGCCTTTAGTCGAGCAAATCGACCCCGGGACTTATTCTTTGTAAGCCCAGTAGTTATTCTATCGGTCTCTTTTGCCGAACCGCTAAGTGACGGGGATGTAAACACACCAACATCAGTTGTCAAGCAATGCTAGGGGGACAAACAGAGACATACAAACACACACACACACAACACACATATATATATACATATATATGACAGGCTTCTTTCAGTTTCCGTCTACCGAATCCACTCACAAGGCATTGGTCAGTCCGGGGCTATAGCAGAAGACACTTGCCCAAGATGCCACACAGTGGGACTGAACCCGGAACCATGTGGTTAGTTAGCAAGCTACTTACCATACAGCCACTCCTGAATAAAAAAATAAATTTTGTTCACTTAATTTTTCAAATGGAATTAATGTAACACATACATAATGAGCTTGATGTTGTTGGACTCCTTCAATATTAAGATTTAAGACAGTCAGACCTATTTCCTATTCAATGCAGTGTGTGTGTGGGAGGGGGGAGGAAGGAAATGGAGAGACAACGGGGAGAGAGAAAGAGGGAGAATTTCTGCATTTTTTTCCCCTTATATTTGAGATCCAGGCAAACATTAATTAGTTGTGACAAATTCTATTTAAAAAATTTTAAAAGTACCCTTTTCAGAGATTTCAGAAAATACATCTCTCATGGGAATCCAAAATTTTTTTGTGCTGAAATCCAGTGTTTCATCTACTCACTGCAAAATCTTCTATTAATTTTTTTTTTTATATCTTACTGCGATATCTTTGTTTAATTCTTTTATCCTAACAAACGGTTTCCTGCTTGTAACATTGATAGCCATTTTGTTTCCTTACACTATAACATATCAACTCTGTTTGCTTATATTTTGCTCTTAACTTTCATTTATCATCAACTAGCAGTATAGCCCAGCATTGCTCAGGCTTGTTTTCTTTTCAACCCCTTTAGAATTGGAATTTTTGAAAAGTAAAAATTTTGCATTTTGTAGCTTGTTATTCTCTTTAAGGGAACATTTTTCTGGTTGAAATACACCGAAAAATGGCGACACAGCAGTAAAAAAAAATCGTAAAAAATAGGGATTTTCATAGAAAAAAGCACCTTTTTGATGTAAATAATTTTTGGTATTAACATGGTCCAATTTGAATTTTTTTCTTCTACGGAATGAAGAGCAAGCCTTCTTCTATCATACTCTCAATTTTGGTTAACTTGCACCGCAGGGTCTCGGAGGAGATAGTGTTAGTTGAAGGCTACCAAACCTGCCATACACAGACAATTTCAGCTTTATATATATATAGAGATTTGGCTATTTTTGCTGATGTGGTTCAATGCTTAGAGTCCTGGGATTCTTGATTGCCTATTGCAAAAATTGCACTCTCTTCATGTGACTGTTACTGGTTCTTTTTCTTCTCCATCATGACCATGATCATGATCATCATTGTTTTAATGTCCTCTTTTCCATGCATAGGCTGGATGGAGTTTGTTGAGACAGTTTTTGTATTATCGGATACCCAACTTGTCATCAGCCTCACTTCTTTCGCTGTAAGGTAATAGTTCATTGTGGTCAGACATGTTTTCACAGAAGATTGGAAATAAATGACACTTCTTGTATGGTAGTGACTGACACTCAGTATCTCAGCATTGATCTCACGAAGTTCCTTCCGGAATTCCTCATGAGAAGTGCATGAAGTCGGCCATGTCTCAATCTCGTGTGTGCTGGTACATCCGTAGTACTGCTTCTAAATTATGTATTATACATGCAGCTTCCTTTTATGTATTTGTATGTATACACACACTCTCTCTCTGTCTTCCTTTCACATTTCTGCAAGAAGGTTTCACATAGTTTCTACCTATTACATTTGCTCACTAGGCAAATAACTAGTTAGAGTAGAAAATATTTGTGGAATGTACCATGCATGAGATTGAACTTGAAATGTATGGATTTGAATCAGTTTTCTTCATCACACAGCCATGCCTACACCTGCCACACAGTTATGCCATGAATTTTGATCAATTTCTCAAAACACTTCTTCAATATTTCATTGAACTGACAGATAAAATATCTGGTACTTATTGCATTGACACTTGAAAGATGAAAGGCAAAAACGAACTGAATCCATTGGGATTTGAACTACAAATGTAAAAGAACAAAACAAAACCATGTATCTGAACAACATTTAATCCAGCATTGTGCTATTTCTGCAAATATGTTGCTGTTATTGGAGAACTAATAACAGTTGTAAGCTAAGTAAGATTGATCTATTTCTTGGAATCCATTTCGATTCTTCTTTGCCAACCGCAATTGATCTGATTAATAAATACTTTGGCATTCAAAACAATTATGATTCCTGGCCAAACATTCTACCCACACAGTCTTATTATGACTTAATTTTCCCTGCAACTAAATCTGCTTGTTCTAGTTCCAATACATATTTTTGTTTCATGTTATCAAGTTATCATGTTATCTTGTTATCATATTACATATCTTGTGCACCATACCGTTGTATCAATATGGTATAGTATATGCCTTGTGGTATAAAACATTGATGACAATGCTGACGCTACTAACATGACGGAAAATTGTGAAGAACTTCCTGACGATACTGCCCCAACACGACTATAACCTTTCTCTGCCTGTATCAACCTGTCTGTCTCTACTAGAGTCAGTTTTATCTCACTTTCTGTCTCAATCCATTTGAGTAAAAGCACATTCCGACATACTGCAAGAAATTCCCTAGACCATGCAAGAGCATGTAACAATTCAAATTGAAGATTAACCACGTTAACGTCATCTAGTCGTACCTTCCACATTGATTTACATTTGGTTATGAGCTCTGTCTGGTCTTTCTGAGAGACGACTATCTTACAAAAGGCAAAAGAACAAAAAAAACAAAAACAAAAACAAAACAAAGTAAAAAAAAAAAAAACCAACCAAGAAAATCAAAGTACTGTACACCACCACAATCACTGCTACTGCTGCTACTACTACTACTACTACTACTACTGCTACAACCACCACCACTACTACAACTGTATGTTGCCATATCTTATACAAATGTGGAGTGATTTCTGTACATTGCTAGTCTTGTTTAGCTTTTGTCCTTTCCATTGTGTTCAGTCATATTTGCAGGTGTGTATGTGTGCTGGTGTTTGTGTGTGCATATATGTGTGTGTGTATGTGTGAGTGTATCTCATCATCCATCCATTTACCTACACATCTGTCTGTCCATCAGCTACATTGTCACAACTAACAAATAGGCTGATGGATCGATCCTACATAAAGATATATATATAATACATATAATATATATGTATTTACATATACGCATATATATGTGTATATATATATATATATATATATATATATATATAGCTTATGTTAAGGTTACATTTATTGTATAGGTTTATGTTATTTAAGTTCTTTGATATTCTCGTCTATTGTGTTATCATTTCTTTCACTTCTTATGATTAATATCGATTTTTTTTTTGTTTTACTCTAGAATAAGCTCTCGTGGAATTTTGACAGTTATGGACCTATTTTTTCTTGTTAGTTTACTTTATGGTTTTGCTGTATAAAAATGTACACAAATGAGGTTTCGTTTCAAGGTATGTGATAAAACTTAAATAAGGAGCAAAAATGTTCACTTTATTTCTGAAAGTAGAATATTTTAGAGCAAACATTCTTTTTCTTCTTTTTTTTTTTTTTTATCTAGTTTTAGCCTGAAAGCTGTAACCAATCTTGGGTACTGTTATCAATGTTGCAACAGCTTTCTTTTTCTTGGTTGTATTTAGTAAATAAATGGGTTTGATATTCTATTGTCATATGTATGTTATATGCATTTCTTGCCGAAATGCAGAATCACTCAAATTCTTAGGTAGTCGCATGATTAAATATTGTTTGAATGTGTTGCCGTTGACTGTACTTCATGTAGATCCCTTTATATTTTTCAGGAATATATTGAAGATCTGTGGTCTTTTAAAACCCAGCAAGCCTAAGCAATATTTGGTTCTAACTTTGAATCAGTGTTTCTTAGCTATTTTCCTCTATATTTACACTCTACTTTTTACTAGTTTATTTACCCAGTTTACTCACTGTATATGATAAGAAAAATGTGTGCCCATGTATACAAGACAATTTGTTACATAACATTAATAGCTTCATATTATTAATAGTTATTGCCAAGCTAATATGAAGTCCAGAAATATAGGACGAATGTTGATTAGCTCCAAGAGGCCATTACCTCTAGCTAGCTATGTGACACACAAACCTAGCTTTATATTAATTTAATATAAAAGGAGCAGGTGTGGCTGTGTGGTAAGAAGTTTGCTTCCCAACCACATGGCCCTGGGTTCACTCCCACTGAGTGGCATCTTGGGCAAGTGTTTTCTACTATAGCCTTGGGCTAACCAAAGCCTTGTGAGTGGATTTGGTAGGCAGAAACTGAAACATGCCCATTGTGTATTTATGTGTCTTCTACTATAGCCTTGGGCTGACCAAAGCCTTGTGAGTGGATTTGGTAGACAGAAACTGAAAGAAGCCCGTCGTATATATATATATATATATATATGTGTGTGTGTGTGTGTGTGTGTGTGTGTGTCTGTGTTTGTCCCCCCAACATGGCTTGACAAACGATGCTGATATGTTTACATCCCCCTAACTGAGCGGTTCAGCAAAAGAGACCGATAGAATAAATACTAGGCTTACATAGAATAATTCCTGGGGTCGATTTGCTCGACTAAAGGCGGTGCTCCAGCATGGCCACAGTCAAATGACTGAAACAAGTAAAAGAGTATTGGACTGTAGTTATGCTGCAGTATTGCCACTTAGATTACACAGTAGGTTATATATTGACTCCCTCCAATTCTTGATTGGTACATATTTTATCAACCTCAGAAATATGAGAGGCAAGGTCAATGCAGACAGAATTTGAACCCAGTGTAAAAGAACAAAATGAAAATCTACAAGACATTTTATCTGATATCTCACAATTGATCCCAACATACTTCACCCATTTGTTTTGAGAATTTATATAAATCTGCTAATTTTCTAGAAAATCGAATCTCTTGTAAAACTGTAAAAATAAAGATAAAAAGTAATTAAAAAATGGCTTAACATGTAGGGAATTGAATATTGGTATCTTTTTAGAATCTAATATCTTCAATCTGATATTTGAATGATGTAGTAAAATTTATAAATATAAAATTTCTAAAATATTATTCAAATAATCTGTGATATCATGATACTTAAGCAATTTTATCTGATAAAATTTAACTATTCTGGGGCTCTATTCCACTGAATTTCGTAATTGCATTAGAATGATGCATTAAATGGCATTAGAAAAATTGGTCTCCTAGTCTGGTGTTTCTCAAAATAGATTAAGTGGAATGTTAGGGTTCTGTCAAAAAAGATTCAGGAATTCCATGAGATAGGGTGTCTTCTAATAAAATTTAATAAAAATTTGTTTTGTGAGACAAATGCTATTTGCCATTTTAAAAGTAATAATGGCTTAAAATTTTGACACAAGGCCAGCAGTTTTTGAGGGGAAGGAGAAGTCGATTTCATTGACTCCAGTACTTGACTGGAAACTTATTTTATTGATCCCTGAAAGATGAACAGCAAAGTTGACCTTGATGGAATTTGAATTCAGAATTTGAAGGCAGATGAAATGCCACTAAGCATTTTGTCTGGTGTGCTAATGATTCAACCAATTTGCTCACCATTCAACAAGGTCTAAGATTTGTCGGAGGGTCTAGTCAATTACATCGACTCCATTATGCAACTGGTACTTAATTTATTAATCCCAAAATGATGAAAGGTAAAGGCAATCTCAGTAGAATTTGAACTCAGAATGTAAAGATAAATGATGTGCTGTTAAGCTAACTTGTTTGCCCCTTTCCAAAATAATCCTTTCTACTAAAGGCACAAGGGCCTGAAATTTTGAGGAATGGGGATGGTTGATTACATCAATCCCAGTACTCAGCTGGTACTTATTTTATTGACGCTGAAAGGATGAAAGGCAAAGTTGACCTTGGCAGAATTTGAACTCAGAACATAGAGATGGCTGAAATACCATTAAGTGTTTTGTCTGATGTGCTAATGATTTTGTCAGCTTGAATATTAGTTGCTGATCAATGAGACACACACACACATGTATTTATGACAGGCTTCTGTACAGTTTCCATCTACTAAATTCACTAACCTGGGGCTATAGTATAAGACTGTAGCCCATGGTGCAATGCAGTAATATTGAACCTGAACCTGTTGGTTGTGAAGCGAACTTCTTAACCACTCAGCCAAGCTTAACTCCATATTATTTTTGTTGGTTTCACATGACACACTGATTTATAGGACATCTTTACTAACACACACACATGCACAAATGTGTATGTGTATATACAATATGTGGAGGCGCAATGGCCCAGTGGTTAGGGCAGCAAACTCGCGGTCATAGGATCGCGGTTTCGATTCCCAGACCGGGCGTTGTGAGTGTTTATTGAGCGAAAACACCTAAAGCTTCACGAGGCTCCGGCAGGGGATGGTGGTGATCCCTGCTGTACTCTTTCACCACAACTTTCTCTCACTCTTACTTCCTGTTTCTGTTGTACCTGTATTTCAAAGGGCTGGCCTTGTCACTCTGTGTGTCACTCTGAATATCCCCGAGAACTACGTTAAGGGTACATGTGTCTGTGGAGTGCTCAGCCACTTACACGTTAATTTCACGAGCAGGCTGTTCCGTTGATTCGGATCAATCGGAACCCTCGTCGTCGTAACCGACGGAGTGCTTCCATATACAATATATGTCTATTCTGAGTTTTGCCCTTAACTCTTCACAACTTGAGTTTTATAATGGATAATATTTGAACTACATAAAATATATTTTTTATATTTATACTTTATACAAAATTATACATAAAGTGCAGGTGTGGATGTGCAGTAAGAAGCTTGCTTCCCAACCACATGGTTCCAAGTTCAGTCCCACTAAACAACATCTTGGGAAAGTATCTTGTATAGCCTTGGGCTGACAAAGCCTTTGCGAGTGGTTTTGGTAGGTGGAAACTGAAAGAAGCCCATTGTGTGTATATACGATATATATATATATATATATACATATATAATGGAGAAATTATACAAAAAGTATAAGTGGATAGGCACAGGAGTGGCTGTGTGATAAGTAGCTTGCTAACCAACCACATGGTTCTGGGTTCAGTCCCACTACGTTACATCTTGGGCAAGTGTCTTCTGCTATAGCCCTGGGCCGACCAATGCCTTGTGAGTGGATTTGGTAGACAGAAACTGAAAGAAGCCTGTCGTATATATGCATATATATATGTATGTGTATGTTTGTGTGTGTTTGTATGTCTGTGTTTGTCCTCCTAGCATTGCTTGACAACCGATGCTGGTGTGTTTACGTCCCCATCACTTAGCGGTTCGGCAAAAGAGACCGATAGAATAAGTACTGGGCTTACAAAGAATAAGTCCCAGGGTCGATTTGCTCGATTAAAGGTGGTGCTCCAGCATGGCTGCAGTCAAATGACTGAAACAAGTAAAAGAGTAAAAGGATGATGAGTAAAGCACCAGCACTGTTTTGATTACCTGTTATTATCTGTAGATTGCAGGAACTTCATAGTGGTGGTTGAGGTAACAGTATTAATATAATAGATGGAAAAATATAGATTGTTATTAGTGCAACACATGTTTCAACCTATTCTAGGTCTCTTCGGGTACATAAATAAATAAAAACTAAAAAGTCTCACTAGCGATTCGGTTTTACGTTATCGCCAAATGTCCATCAACTTTGGGAATTAGTAAAAAACAGAAAAGTTGAAACGTGAAAAATTCAAATATGAACGTGAAAATTCTGTTTTTTACTCATTTCCAAAGTTGATGGACATTTGGCAATAACATAAAACCGAATCTTTAGTGAGACTTTTTATTTTCTTTATTTATTTATATACCCGAAAAGACCCAAACATGTGTCGTGCTAAATAAAATCTTTTTTTTCCATCTATTTTATTAATACCATTATATATGTATATATATTTGAGACCCCCTTTGGTCATGACACTGACCATGGTATTGCACCTAGAAAGTTACCCTCCCAGGTGCAAGGTTGATTATGGAAGACCAGCAGTCACCCATGTGTACCGGCCTCCCCTCTCCATGCCACCAGTGTTATCCAAGGGAAAAGCAAAGGCCAATACAGCTTGGCACCTGTGAAGTTGCAACTCATTTCTACAGCTGAGTGAACAGGACCAACGTGAAATAAAGTATCTTGCTCAAGAACACAACACATAGCCTGGTCAGGGATTCGAGCTCACAACCTCACGATCATAAGCTCGACGCTCTAACCACTGAGCCATGCACCTTCACTATATATATATATATATATATATATATATATATATATATATATATATACATGTATATATATGTATATATATGTATGTGTGTCTTTGTGTCTGTGTTTGTCCCCCTCCACTGCTTGACAACCAGTGTTGGTGTGTTTACATCCCAGTAACTTAGCAGTTTGACAAAAGAGACTGATTGAATAAGTATCAAGCTTTAAAAAAATGGGTACTAGGGTCAATTCATTCAACCAAAATTCTTCAAGGTGGTGCCCCATAATAGCCACAGTCCGACGACTGAAACAAAGTAAAGGATAAAAGATGAAATATGACAAGGAATCCTTCTCAATACTTTTAACATTTCTGCCAGCCGACCCTCCACCTGAGATTGCTACTATATTTACTGAGACTGAAGGAATGAAAGGCAAACTTGACCTTCACAGGATTTGAACTCAGGATGTCAAGCACCAGGAAAGACACTGCACAGCTTTTCATTTGATGCTCTAACAACTCAACGAAGTGTTATACCTCTTAAAGAAACTAATATCCAGATCTTTTTGGAACAAATAAATTGAATGTGCATATGTGTGTGTGTGTGTGTTCCTAAAATCATTCACTGAAAAATTTTGTGCAAGATTTCCTGAAAAACCTGTTCTTCATACAACACTTGATGCCATTCTGCAAAATGTATGAAAATTTCAAAGTTCATTTGGTAAGGTATTAAATCTTTGCTCTTAAGAAGTTACCGAAGAGAAATTCAGGTTTTATCTCTTATTTAACAGCTCACAGATTTAATCTTAATTAATCTGATTAATCTCAGTATATGACAAGTGAGAATAATTTGCATTTAAACTCGTAATTCACAGGTCATTGATTGTCGATAATTTGTTCTGTGGTAGTTGTGAAATATTATACGGATGCTGGAAATAAGGAAATGTTGTTAGAATTTGCACATTTCTCCATAAAGTACTTTTGCTGTTTATGCGTACTAAAATGATTCCATTTTCTCAGGATAGTTTCTAAATTAGACTCAGAGTATCTCATTATAGTGTGTGTGGAGTGGAGAGAATTTTGAGTTGTAGGATTTAGAGTTTTATAGATAATGGGAACAACATAAAAGAATTCCAGTAGATTGAAAATGTCATGAGAATACTCAACTAAAAATGACACAAGGATGCTCAGCTCAAAATGATACAATTGATGCTCAGCTCAATATGGCATAATTTATACTTAGTTCAAAATATAATTGATGATACTGAGTTCAAAATGGCACAATTTATGCTTAGTTCAAAATAATATAATTGATACTCAGCTCAAAATGGTGCACTTTATGTTCAGCTCAAAATAGCACAATATGTGCTGAGCTCAAAATGGTACAATTTATGCTCAGCTCAAAACAGCAGAATCAATGCTCGGCTCAAAACAGCACAATCAATGCTCAGCTCAAAACAGCACAATGTTGTTCAGTGCAAAATAGCATGGAGATGCTCAATTCAAAATAGCTCAGTGATTCTCAGCCCAAAATAACATAATACGCTCATCTTAAAATGGCATAATAATGCTTAGCTCAAAATGATAAAAGGATACTCAGCTTAGAATAATACAATGATACTTAGCTCAAAATGACATAAGATGCTTTTTTCTCAAAATATGCTGTGCTTGAAAAGACCCGGCAAGCCAAGTGAGACCATAACCTCATGGCCTATGCAAGGGGTGTAACCAGCCCATTTATGCATACCTTTCCTTCATTGGACACTAAACTCTGCTTGAGTCAAGTGAAATCAAAATCAAGTTCAATGACTGACATCCGTGCTAAGAGCACTGTCTGAGCATGATTGTTGCCAAAGCAGCTAACTGGCTTCCATGCCGGTGGCACGTAAAAAGCACCATTCAAGCGTGATCGTTACCAGCGTTGCCTTACTGGTGTGTGAAAAATACATTAGAGCGAGGTCATTACCAGTTCCACTGGACTGGCTCTTCATCATTTGAGCATGGCCGTTGCCAGTATCGCCTGAGTGGCACGTAAAAGCACCCACTACACTCTCGGAGTTGTTGGCGTTAGGAAGGGCATCCAGCTGTAGAATCTCTGCCAGATCAGATTGGAGCCTGGTACAGCCATCTGGTTCGCCAGTCCTCAGTCAAATCATCCAACCTATGCTAGCATGGAAAGCGAACATTAAATGATGGTGATGATGATGATGATGATGATGATGATGATGATGATGATGATCACCATTATACTCTGGTTAAAACAGCACAATTATGTTTTACTCAAAGTAACGAGAATTTTTAATATGGACACAAGACTACCACAAATCAGTTTTTGAGGTAGGCTACAATAAATTAGAGTAACCTGAATACTTAAGTAGTACTTATTTCCTTGACCCTGTGACAATGGAAAGTGAAGCTGATCATGGTAAGATTTGAATTCAGGATAAAATATCTCACATACTACAAAGTACAATTTTATTTGTCCACAATCCAAGGGATAATCCCTTTCTGTCTCTTTTCCTCAGTAACATACAAAGAATCAGAGCTCCATGACATTAAATTCTTCACTCCTTACTCTTCTATGAACTTTACTAAATACTAATTAAAACATAAAAGATACTCAACATATACACACATATATTTGTAGATAATTTGTGAATTATTACTTTTGCAACAAGATACTAAATATACCATACAACTTCTTGATTAACAACAACTGGTAACTGATAAGGAAATACCAAATGGGACAGAATTTGAGTTTTCTTATTGATTAAAAGAAAATATAGCTAAAATTTTTGGCAAAAATCAGCTATTGAAAATAGCATTAATAATTACTGATAGGGATGTTTTGTTTTTTTGGTTCTAATCAGAAACCTTATTCAAAATATTATTTATATTATTTATATATTTCTATTTTAATCTATAAATTATTTGAATCTTCATTTCAACTTTTTAAATTTTATCACTTTAAAAAACACTTCTAATTTTTACATTCTTTAAGTGTAAAACTTCTTTTAAAATACTTTTGGAAGTAATTTAGATTCAAAATAACATTGATTTGCATCAATTCAGAAATATAACCTGATGTCAATGAACACTCAGAAATATGTATACATATATATATATTTTCCCTGCAACATTTCAGTAATTTTAATTCCTGTGTCTGCCATCTACCATAATCATTGAACCAAATCAATATATTCTTCAAAATGCACACAATTTCAATATCACAGAGATTTTTTTGAGAAAACAAAACAAACAATATTTTCATTTTTTTTTTTTTCACAAGGTAATTTGTATGATTGAAATAATTCAAAAAGTTTATTTATATAAACATATAAACATTTATTTAAAAAAAAATATTATTAAATTGTTTTGAGAGCAAACCTAGACAAGAAAAATTATCTGCAGTGAGATGACCTGTACTAAAGAATGGATTGGCAGAGAAGAAAAATGAATAAATAAATGTATAAACAAGAGAAGAAAAAAAAAAAAAACTCAAAGGAATATAATTTTTAAAACTACTTGATGCAATCATAGAAAAAGGAAACAAAATAGATGCTGATGATGGTAATTGCAGTGATTATGAAATAAAAATGAGATTGTTTTTAGGATTCAATTTCACAAGATCAATGATCACAAGATCGTGATTTTGAGTTTTAACAAACTACATAGGCAAGCTCTTTAGTTGGCTAGAGCGATTGTGGCTGAAGTTATGCTGGAAATGCTAGCTTCAAGGTATTTCTCATTGTCATTATCATCATTATCGTCATCATCATCATCATGTTTCAATGGAATTTGTAGATGCAGTGTTTTTACTGATGGATGCCTTTTCTGTCACCAACCTTCACTTGTTTCCAAGTAAGGTAATAACACACATTGCTAGGTGTGTTCTTCGTGGAAAACTGGAAGCGAACATCATTGCTTGTATGGCAGTGATTGTTTATAGTCATCAAATGGTATTAAAACAAGGGTACACACCAACATATACTCTTTTACTTGTTTCAGTCATTTGACTGTGGCCATGGTGAAGCACCACCTTTAGTCGAGCAAATCGTCCCCAGGACTTATTCTTTGTAAGCCTAGTTACTTATTCTATCGTTCTTTTTGCTGAACCACTAAGTTATGGGGACGTAAACACACCAGCATCAGTTGTCAAGCGATGTTGGGGTGACAAACACAGACACACAAACATATACACACACATACATACATATATATATATATATATATATACATACATATATACGATGGGCTTCTTTTGGTTTCCATCTACCAAATCCACTCACATGGCTGTGGTCGGCCCGAGGCTATAGTAGAAGACACTTGCCCAAGGTGCCATGCGAGGTGTTAGCATAAATCATCTCTACAAATTTTCAATAGAAATTAGAGCTTTCTCTTAAAGTTATGACATTTCCATCACGAATATGCTATGCAAACAATGTGATCAAAGAGAGAAAAATAAGTTAAGGGTGTATACACATATGGTACATACAAGTTGCCAGGAGTGAGTTTAACATCTAAAACTGGTATTTCCAATTGTGTTACACCACTAAATTTAGTGGCTATTCAAGCAATGTGTTCATGGATAGTTAATGGGTTGCATGTTGTGCTGAAGAAGGAGCAGAATTCCTGAAATATATGTATACACGCATTACCTATTGTTTTTATCGTCATTCACATTCTTTATGAAGATGTGTTCATATATGAAACAGTGTAATTTCCAGCGCTGGCTTTAAATTCTATAGAAAGTCTGTGGCAGTAACTTTAAAAAGTTATATACAGGCTCTGTGGTTAGAAGTTTACTTCCCAATCAGATGGTTCTGGGTTCAGTCAGTATGGCACCTTGTGTCTTCTATTATAACTTTGGGCTGACCAAAACCTTGTGAGTGGATTTGGTAGATGGGAAACTGAAAGAAGCCTTTCATATGTATTCTTTTAGTCTTTACTTGTTTCAGTCATTTGACAGTGGCCATGCTGGAGCACCACCTTTTAGCCAAGCAAATCGACCCCAGGACTTATTCTTTGTACGCCTAGTACTTATTCTATTGGCCTCTTTTTGCCGAACCTCTAAGTTACGGGGACATAAACACACCAGCATCGGTTGTCAAGAGATGTTGGGGGAGACAAACACTGACACACACACACACACACAATGGGCTTCTTTCAGTTTTCGTCTACCAAATCCACTCACAAGGCTTTGGATGGCCCGACACTATAGTAGAAGACACTTGCTCAAGGTGTCATGCAGTGGGACTGAACCCGGAACCTTGTGGTTGGTAAGCAGGCTACTTACCACACAGCCACTCCAGTATGTATGTATGTATGTATGTATGTATGTGTGTGTGTGTGTGTGTGTGTGTGTGTGTGTTGTGTGTGTGTGTGTGTGTGTGCGTGCGTGCGTGTGTGTCTTTATTTGTGCTTTTTCCTAGCTACAGATTGACAGCTGGTGATGGTGTGTTTATATCCCCATAACTTTCCAGTTTGGCAAAAGAGACCGTATGAACAAGTATTAGGCTTCAAACTTTAGAATAATTACTGGGATAATTTCGTTCAAATAATATTCCTCAATCCAATACCCCTTCATGGCCACAGTGTGTGTGTGTGTAATGACACACACACACACACATACACACATTCGTGCACACACACAGATTTTCTCCATAACAAAATACAGTCAATTGCTTTCTTACATGTGTGTGTGTGTGTGTGTGTGTAAATATCTATATTGGTTACATGGATGACAGTTTTTTGATAGAGGACATTACAGTGAGCTGATTGTTCATATGCTTCTGTACTATGTATGTACATATGTGAAGGTGCATGGCTCAGTGGTTAGAGCGTCGAGCTTACAATCATGAGGTTGAACTTATGTGTGCATATAAATAGAGAGCTGTTTTTTTTGGGGGGGGTTTTTTCAAACATGTTATACTGAAGATTTTTCTTCTAAATTTGAATTTCATCTCTTATCTTTTTGTCTTTCATCATTTACTTGTTTCACTTATTAGTCCGTGGCCATGCTGGGGCACTATCTTGAAGAATGTTTTTAGACAAATGAATCAACATCAGTACTTGCTCTATTGGCCTCTTTTGCTGGTACTTATTCTATTGGCTGGCCTCTTTTGCTGAACCATTAAGTTACAGGGTCCTAAACACACCAACACTAATTGTCAAACAGTGGTTGGGGGACAAACACAGATGTAAAGACACACACACATGACATGTTTACACACCTCTCCCCCATCACACACTCATATAGCAGGCTTCTTTCACTCATAAGGCTTTGGTCAGTCCAAGGCACTTTGGCCAGCCCAAGGCGAATTCTTGAAACAAAGCCCAACTCCAGGTAGGTTGGTTCCAGGCCCCAATTCCTATCACGGGAGGTGGTTCAGAGGTTTTCTGACTCTCTTGGGCTGGGGGAGACACGCCTGCTGATACCTCCAGTGTAGTGTGCATGTGGCCCCGGACATCTAAGCGCATCACAGGCCTGTTATCGCTCCACCCGTCCCTCTAAGAAGTACTGCATTTGCCAACCGACTGGCCTAGACAAGGCCATCAAGTTTGTGGGATTACATCAACCTCAGTGTTCAACTGGTACTTATTTAATCAATCTTGCATGGATGAAAGGCAAAGTTGACCGTGGCAGAATTTGAACTCAGGATGTGAGGATGGATAAAATGTTGCTAAGCATTTTCCTCTGCATGCTAGCGATTCTGCCAGCTCACCACCTTCAACTCCAAATAGATAATGCTAGTTGGAGTCAAGAGAGGGGAAAGACTACATTATTCAATGAAGCTTCCTTTTTTTTTTCAAATCATAGGATATGGGTTGAGGAGAACTTAGTTGCTATTTCTTGTTGGTCAACCAATCATGTAATAGTTTCTGTTAGTTCAGTTCAGTAACATCTGTTATGTAGAAGGTGAGAAATACACTTCCTATAAATTTTGAACATCTTGTTTTTTCTCCTTATTAAACCATTCCTTGTAAATGGCAATTAACTCCATAAACGAAACACCTGACCAGTTGCCAAAAGAAAATAAGGTTAGAGTTATAATATTTATTTGTTTTTTAAAAAAAGACAACCAATATTATTCTATAAACGAAAACAAATTCTCTTTCTCACCCAATTTTGGCATTGACCTCTGATGGCAATTTTTGTGTTGGCAAATAACATGTTACACAAATTCTAAAATATTATTGATGAACAACTGTTTGAAGGGGAAATGACATTTTGGAAAATACAATACTAATGAAACTAACTTATTAGCATTAGTATGTTTATAGCTAAGCTCTCAGCTAATGTTACTATTTCTATAATGGTTTTGAAGTTGGATATATATGTATATATGTGTGTGTTTGTGTGTGTGTGCGTAGTAGTAATAATAGTTACTGTCCTGGAAGAAATACCATACGGTACATAGTCTTTTGACTTTTACTTCTTTCAGTCATTAGACTGTGGCCATGCTGGGGCACTGCCTTAAAGAATTTTAGCTGAATAAACTGCAACTGTTTTTCCGCTATCTGATTGTCAATTGGGGCAGATCGCTATTTCTGTTAAAATTACTGTTTTGGCAGTGACAGCAAGCTCGATATTGTAAAAATTAGATCCAATGACTATAACCAAAGTTACATATTCAGCTAAGGCTGGCTGTTTTAGAGTTTTCCTGCTACTTTACAACTCTAGATGTCTCAAACAGTGTTCAGCAAGTTGCAACTGTTTACTGCTATCTGATTGGTCAGTTGGGGTAGATAACATTAGAGTTCCTCGTTGGTCATTTTCTACATCCAATGTTCTCCTCTAAAAATCTTGGCTGCATGCCTGTATGAGAGTCAACTTTGCCTTCCATCCTTTCATGGTCAATAAAGTAAGTATCAGTTGAGCACTGGGGTTGATGTAATAGACTTACCCCTCCCCCTAAATTGCTGGCCTTGTGTCAAAATTTGAAACCATTATTTGCTGAACATATAAGATGTTGGACTAATAGAATCATTACACCATTGGAAAAAATGCATTGCAATATTTTTCCTAGCTCTTAGGTCAAATCCTGCCATGATTAGTTTGGCATTTCATCCTTCTGGGTTCAATAAAATAAAGATACCAATCATGAATCTTCTCTTTCCCCTAAATTTCTGGCCTTGTTTATATGTCAGAAATTATTATTTACAGCTTATGAAATTTCCAGTGTTACTCTTTACTGATGCTACTACTACAGGTATTTTAATGTTATGTCATAACATTGAAGCATATACTTTAACCTCTCAACTGGCACAAAGCCATCTCACTCAATACCACTCCATCTCCCAGCAGGGTCTTTGTCTTGTAAGTTACTTGGCAACCCCACTGGTGCTGGTGCCACATAAAAAGTACCCAGTACACTCTGTAAAGTGATGGGCATTATGAAGTAATTATTTTCTATGTTAATTACATTAATCACAAAGAAAATGTATTTTCCCATATTGTTGATATGCTCCTCACTGTTGAAGTATCATGGTGACTTTGTTCTTTTGCTTCAATTATAAAGCAGTGATTGAAAAATAAGACAGGATATGTTTAATTAGAATTTTGTACTAAAAACCATGGATACCTTAGTTTCATTTTATTTTTGAACAGATTTGATTAAAGAGACTTTATATCTCTAGTATGTAAACCAATAATACATGCTGATTTGTCTCCTGCTTTTTGAAATTGTTCTTTTTCTCTATAATGTGTGAATTATTTCCTTGTTCTTGCAAAAAGTTGGTGAGTTAAATAAATACTTGTGTGGTGCATGTGTGTGTATTTGTTGTGTGTGTGTGTTTGCATGTATGTGAGTGTATGCATGTATGTGTGTGTTACTATGTGTACTCTGATCCAATTCTTGGAAACTGAATTGTTAAACACTTCAACTGACTGAAAGTTAATAAAGAAACAAACTTTAAAATACTTTCAGAATAATAATTAAGGTAAAGAAAAATTATTCTTAATTGGTATATTATATATAGAAACAAACAGATTAACTCCATCAATTATTAGCATTTTTCCCCAGCATCATCTCCACAATTATTGTCTTTATTTGAAAGTCAGCATCAATTAGCTAAATCTAGTTATGCTACACATAGTATTAAGCTAGCTCAAATCACACAGTAGATATAACAGCAGTTTGTATTCAAGTTAATCTTTTCACAATCTGCTGGAGTTCACATAGACTGTTTGGATTTAATTTTTACAGTCTTAAGATGGCAATTTCATGACATTTATTGCTTGTAATCTTCCTCTTCTCTGTAGCTAACTGAAATGAAGTAAATAACATGGAGTATTGCTCTTTTACTTGTTTCAGTCATTTGACTGCGGCCATGCTGGAGCACCGCCTTTAGTCGAGCAAATCGACCCCAGGACTTATTCTTTGTAAGCCTAGTACTTATTCTATCGGTCTCTTTTGCTGAACCGCTAAGTTATGGGGATGCAAACACACCAGCATCGGTTCTCAAGCAATGTTGGAGGACAAACAAAGACACATAAACATCCGTTCGTGGCCGTTGCCAGCCTCGCCTGGCCCCCGTGCCGGTGGCACATAAAAAGCACCATCCGATCGTGGCCATTGCCAGCCCCGCCTGGCCCCCGTGCCGGTGGCACGTAAAAAGCACCATCCGTCTGTGGCCGTTTGCCAGCCCCATCTGGCACCTGTGTGGGTGGCACGTAAAAAGCACCCACTACACTCATGGATGTAAATAATGTAAATAATGTAAATAATTCCTCAACTCAAAAATATAGAACAGTTTTAACAAGGTAGTTTCTTTGCCATCACTTGACCTATTTAAAATAACAGACACATCTTGCTCAAATGACATCCTACCAATTATAAAGAAAAAATAGGCTGCAATATTTTCTATCATTGGTCAGCCGGATCAAGGTTACTATAGAAATAAATAACAGCTGACCGAATTTTCATGAGCTACAATGTGCTTTCAAATAAAACATACTACACTGCTTGCTTTTAATTTACTTGGATATATACTTGAATATATATCATCCTCCTCATCATCATCATTGCCATCATTGTTTAACATCCATCTTCCATGCATGCATGGGTAGGACAGTTGACAGGAGCCAGCCAGGTAGAAGACTACCCGAGGCTACTGTGTCTGTTTTGGCAGGGTTTTTGTGGTTGGATTCCCTTCCTAACACCAACCACCCTGCAATGTGGACTCAGTGCTTTTTATGTGGCACTAGCACAGGTGAACTCAGCACTTACTTTTTATTTAAAGCCTGGTATATATATATATGTATATATATATATATATATATACAGTTAATCCAAACATGAAAGCACAAAAAAACACAACAACGCGAGGACGTGGAACAAATATAGTATTATTGGATGCTCAGGAAAGAAGGAAAGAAGGAGGGTTTAACGTTTCGAGTGGAGCTCTTCGTCGGAAACATAGGAGAAGGAAAGATCCAGAGAAGGGAAGACAGAGGAAAAAAAATCGCCAACAGTACACACGCGGTCACATTTTGAATGTATAAATATATATATATACATATATATATATATATATATATATATATATATATATATATATATATATATATATGTGTGTGCATACTTTCATTAAAGCCTAAAAAAATTTTCACAATCTGTTACTATAAGTTTCATGTTACCATTCATCAGACAGTTGTAACCATACTAAGATTTTGATAAAAAGGATATTATTTTACATTATTTACACTATTTACATTTGACGGATATTTATCCTCATCTTGTTTGTTGCTAACACGTTTCGGCTGATAACCCCTCCAGCCTTCATCAAGTGTCTTGGGGAAATTTTGAAAAATACCTTAGGAATAAGAACCCAGACACACGCAGGCACGCACGCATGCACGCACGCATGCACGCACGCATGCACGCACACTCACACACATGGAAAGCAGATGTTAAATGATGATGATGATGATGATATAAACTGGCACTTTGTCAATTGCAATGATAAGAGTTGCAGTTGATCTGGAAATTAACGTGCAAGTGACAGAGCACTCAATAGATCTGTGTACCCATAACATAAGTTCTCAGGGAAATCCAGAGTGATACAGCATGTGAGAAGGCCGGTCCTTTGAATTACAGGTACTACTCATTTTTGCCAAGTGAGTGGACTGGAGCAACATGAAATAAAATGCCTTCCTCAATGACACAACACACTGCATGACTTTGTTGATCTGTCTGATCCATTTAAACATGAAAGAAATGACGATAGATTAAAAGATGATTATGATGATGATAACAAAAAAATCTCAGCATTTTTCAGCTCTGTCAGTGACACACTTCACCTCTTCTTATTGAGATAAGAGAGAAGAAGAATATTATTTTCAAACATTCTCACATTCTACTGAGAAAAGTCTTCTCTTCTAAAATATTCAGCTAGACAATATTCTGAATATTCAAAAAAAAAAAAAAATTCTAATTCAATTTTTATTACTTTGACATTTTAATATTTTTCTTAATTTCTTTTACTTTTATTTTCATTGGTTAGTTTACGTTGCCTATTCTCAAATCGAATAACCAAGAACTAAAGTCTTGATTCTAAAAAGATTTTCACAAATATGCATAATTAATTCATTTCAGTTATTTCCACTAACCTTTATAAATTAACAATAAATATTCACTTATCATTTAAAAATATGCTCCTATTCTACAGAGCATGCTATTAAAAAAATCTACTTCTTTCTTCTATTTTGTTTGATATAAAATAAAAATAATAACATTAGAGAAACTATTTCATTGCTTACGAATTGTTCTGCTCTTTTTCTTCTCTGTTTTATTTATTATCATTATTATTATTCTTTTTATAATTTTTTTGCAACTTTTTTCTATCCTTTACATAATTCTTTTCTCAGAATTCAACTTGTTTGTTTTGGAAAAATTCTATTTCCAATAGGGATTACATTCACAAAAGAAAACTGAAGTTAATCTTAGCTTAAGCATGTATTCTTGCTTGAAGGAGGCCTGGCTATATTGTAATAAGGCAAAAAGGAGATTGCCTGATACAAGGAGGTGTTTAGTAAAGACTTCACTGTTAATGTAGTTGGCAGTGGTAGTGGTGGTTGTGGTAGTGGGGTAATGGTAGTAGTGGTTGTGGTGGTAGTAGTAGTAGTATTGATGGTAGTGGTGGTTGAGATCTTTCAAGTGGTATTGATTGTATAACTAAGATATTTTCTATTTTCCTTTCTCAGCGATCCCTTGAGGATTTTATCTCTCTCTATACATAATCCATAATACTAGTGAGTGGTTCATGTTTTCAATCTCTCTCCACTTTCTGATTGCGGTGGCTCAAATGATAGTTTGTAGTGGCAGTTGTCTTCTTTGTTTTAAAAAAAAACTTCTTTTTTTTTTTTAATTTTATCATTCCTATTATTTTCATTCCATTTCTTTATTCTTTGATTTTTCTTTACATTTTCACACTTCTCTTTCAATAAATTGATCTTTCTTTTTTCTTCCCCTCTATTTTTATCTGTAATAAATCTGAAGTTATCTTTTATGCTATATCCTTACCTTTATTTCTCTTCCACTTCAGTCGCTCTTTCTGTTCATTTTTCTTTCTCCTGTTTACTACTGTATTGTACATTTTCTTCCCTTCCCTTAAAAAAACAAAAAAAAAACAAAATTAAAAAAAAATTAAAATAATAATACTAACAAATATAAAACAACAACTTATTTTGAATTTATATCTGCATTTGAAGAATAACAAGCAAGAAATAATCAACAAACAATAAATAAATGCAAATATCATTGTTATTCTTGCTTCAGAATAAATATGAAAGTCGTGTTCAAGTACTCTTTGACACATTATTAGATTTTGTAGGGTCAATGAGGTACGAGTATGCCGTAGTTGTGAAAGATTACTTCATGAATAACTACAATACAAGTTAGTTGCATTAACACATGGCCATTCCAGGCATAACAAGTAACATCTTAGAAAATATTTACAATAAAAATTGAGAAAATTTGCTTTACTTTATGTATGCTTATTATTTCAGTTTTTGTCACTATTTTTTTCCCTTAATCATCTTCCTTCTCCTTTCCCACCTCTGCCTAAACCATACACTGTATGTTAGAAATGTACCTATTTGTTATAGATTTATATATTTTAAAGAGTTAGTATTAGACAAAATCTTGCTCACAAATGAAAGGAGAGATAATGGTTTTGTTTCATCAATATCCTTAGATGAAAGCGGTTCTCTCCCCTTTGTATCTCCCTTCATAAACTTTTACATTTTATTTTTTCCATTCTCTCTTTAAAAATCCTTCTAGTAACTATTTCTTTTATATTGCTAAATAAAACCTTTGGGAATGATAGCAATATTACAACTTCCTTTCCTCATGCAGAGAAAGTCCATATAAAGCCAACCAGTTAAATATTACTATTTCTGATACATAAGCACATGGGATAAAGAATTATAAATTTTTTAAAAACACTTTTGATTTTAAACTACCTGAGACCATCCCTAATTCTGAGATACAAAATTCCCCATTGTGAACTATTCATATTTAAAAATTTTGTATTCATTTTCTGCTTTTTATTTTTATTCTTTTACTAACTTCAGTGATTGGACTGAGCCATGCTGGAGCACTACTTTGAAGTGTTTAGTCAGTGAAATAGTTTTTAGTACTTATTCTAAGTATGGCATTTATGCTCTTAGTCTCTTTTTGCTGAGCTGCTAAGTTATGGGGAGGTAAATAAACCAACATTGGCTGTCAAGCAATGAGAGACAAATACAGACATGTACAAATATCAATATACAGGGCATGGGTATGGCTGTATCATAAGATGTTTGCTTCCCAAGCACATGGTTCCAAGCTCAGTCCTGCTGCATGGCTTAGGCTGACTAAAGTCTTGATGGATTTAGTAGGCAGAAACTGAAAGAAGCCCATTATATATATACATAAATGTGTGTGTGTGTGTATATATCTTTGAGTCTGTGTTTCTCTCCCACCATTACTTGACACACAATGTTGGTGTATTTACATCCCTGTAACTTAGCAGTTTAGCAAAAGGACCCAAAAAACAAAAACAAAATTAGTACTAGGGTTGATTTGTCCTACTAAAACCCTTCAAGGACTAGCTGTGTGGTAAGTAGCTTTCTTACCAACCACATAGTTCCGAGTTCAGTCCCACTGTGTGGCACCTTGGGCAAGTGTCTTCTACTATAGCCTTGGGTCGACCAAAGCCTTGTGAGTGGATTTGGTAGATGGAAACTGAAAGAAGCCCATCGTATATATGCATATATATGTATGTGTGTGTATATGTTTGTGTGTCTGTGTTTGTACCCCCAGCATCGCTTGATAACCAATGCTGGTGTGTTTACATCCCCATAACTTAGCAGTTCGGCAAAAGAGACCGATAGAATAAGTACTAGGCTTACAAAGAATAAGTCCTGGGGTCAATTTGCTGGACTAAAGGTGGTGCTCTAGCATGGCTGCAGCGAAATGACTGAAACAAGTAAAAGAGTACATGCATAGAGAAATGGAAGTGTGATTTTACTTTTTGCATGCAAGGGAAAACCATGGACATGTTTTAGTCTATTATATCTCAATAGGATAATCTAAACAAACCTGTCAGTCAAGCTGCTAATAACTAGGTGAGATAGGAAAATAAGAGTTTATCAATGTAGCTGTGACAAAATAGAAATTCAGCTATGAAGGAAAAGGAGATCCAGGTGTCAAATATCACCATTCTTTGCTTGTATGCTATTATCAGTCTATCATTTTTGCCAGCTATGATTATATTATCATGCTGAGGTAGCTAAGGCATGGTGAATGTAAAGGTATATCATCTGCAATAAATCAGGTAAACATCTTAATTAGCTGAGCCAGTTCTGCTATACTAGTTTGGATCCTTCCCGTCTCATGACCACTGAAAAATGCTAAACAGCAAGAAAAACATCAAAAAACGAAAGCCAAAGTACTTTTACAAATTCCGATAAGGAAACTGGTAAAACATATATATTTTAACCATTAAAATAATTTCATTCCTGTTGTCATAGTATCGAAAAAAACCCCCAAAAAACAAGCTTAAAACAAAACAAAAAGAAAAAAAAAAGAAAAACCATTAATGTTAATGTCTGTTTGAGAATTATATGTACAGCAGCCATTTATTGCCATAGATTCCTGCTGTATTAGTGCAATGATAGAATGCAAGTAATAATTGTCTAACTTGTATTTTATTCTTCTTCTTGATAAACTTAAAGACTCACCGTGAGTTATTTGATATTTAAAGATTTTTGAGTTACTGAATGGCAATTATTTTGTAAAGGCATCATTTAAAACATTTAGCAATAACATTTATTATGAGACTAAATGAAGACATATTTAACCCTTTGATGACATTTTTTCAAATGAAATACACCGTTTTAGTTAATTTTTACCATTTTTCTAATAAATAATATATTGTTTCAATTCATTTTGATTGTATGTTTTAATGAAATACACTGTATTCAATTAATTTTGACACAGTCATTAATTGGCACAGTCATTAGAGCATTGAATACATGTGTTTTTATTTCACTACTCGCTACATGTTGAAAATGTCAAAACTGTTGAATTACAAGATGTAGTGTTTATGGGTGATGCTAATATAATACTGGCTTCAAATTTTGGCACACGGTCAGCAAGATTGGGGGAAAGGTGTAAGTCAATTACACTGACCCCAGTCCTCAACTGGTGTTTATTTTATTGACCCCGAAAAGATGAAAGGCAAACACAACCTCGGTAGAATTTGAAATCAGGAAGATGTAAAGATGGATGAAATTCTGCTAAGCATCTTGCCCAGCAGGCTAATGATTCTGCCAGCTCACCACCTATATGTAAATATAGTATTACCATCACCTAAATGGTGATGAACATAAAAGTTCATGTATACATATACATATGCATGCGTGTATGTGTGTGTGTGTGTACATATTCTTTTACTCCTTTACTCTTTTACTTGTTTCAGTCATTTCACTGCGGCCATGCTGGAGCACCGCCTTTAGTTGAGCAACTCGACCCCGGGACTTATTCTTTATAAGCCCAGTACTTATTCTATCGGTCTCTTTTACTGAACCGCTAAGTGACGGGGACATAAACACACCAGCATCGGTTGTCAAGCAATGCTAGGGGGCCAAACACAGACACACAAACACACACGCACACATATATATATATACATATATACGACGGGCTTCTTTCTGTTTCCTTCTACCAAATCCACTCACAATACTTTGGTCAGCCTGTGGCTAGAGTAGAAGGCACTTGCCCACGGTGCCACGCATTAGGATTGAACCCGGAACCATGTGGTTGGCAAACAAGCTACTTACCACACAGCCACTCCTATATATCCTCATATATATATATATATATATATATATATATGTCTGAGACCCCCTTTGGTCATTATTGACCATGGGATTGCACCTAGAAAGTTACCCTCCCAGGCACAAGTCTGGGCAAGGTTGTTTATGGAAGACCAGCAGTCGCCCATGCATACCAGCCTCCCCTCTCCACGCCACCAGTGTTATCCAAGGCTGATACAGTTTGGCACCTGTGGCATTGCAACACATTTCTACAGCTGAGTTAACTGGACCAACGTGAAATAAAGTGTCTTGTTCAAGAATACAACACACAGCCTGGTCTGGGATTTGAGTTCACAACCTCAAGATCGTAAGCTCGATGCTCTAACCACTGAGCCATGTGCCTTCACACACACACATATATATATATATATATGTATATATATATGTATATATATATATATGTATACATGGCATGTGGCACTCCGTCGGTTACGACGACGAGGGTTCCAGTTGATCCAATCAACGGAACAGTCTGCTCCTGAAATTAATTTGCAAGTGGCTGAGTATTCCACAGACGTGTGTACCCTTAACGTAGTTTTCGGGGATCCAGCAACAGGACCTCCATAATGCTATGATGGACCGTGAAGTCTGGCGTAGCATGGTAAATTCCATTGTCTCGACCACAGTCGAACAATGATGATGATGAGCATGACACAGAGCGTGACAAGGCTGGTCCTTTAAAATACAGGTACAACAGAAACAGGAAGAAAGAGTGAGAGAAAGTTGTGGTGAAAGAGTACAGCAGGGTTCACCTCCCCCCCTGCCGGAGCCTCATGGACTACGACTGCAAGTCCGCTGCCCTAACCACTGGGCCAGTGTGCCTCCATGTACATACATACATATATATATATGTACATACATATAAGCGCAGGAGTGGCTGTGTGGTAAGTAGCTTGTTTAACAACCATATGGTTCCGGGTTCAGTCCCACTGTGTGGCACCTTGGGCAAGTGTCTTCTACTATAGCCTCGGACCAACCAAAGCCTTGTTGAGTGAATTTGGTAGACGGAAACTGTAAGAAGCCCGTCGTATATATGTATATATATATATATGCGTGTGTGTGTTTGTGTGTTTGTGTTTGTCCCCCTAGCATTGCTTGACAACCGATGCTGGTGAGTTTATGTCCTCGTTACTTAGTGGTTCGGCAAAAGAGACCGATAGATTAAGTACTAGGCTTACAAAAGAATAAGTCCTGGGGTCGAGTTGCTCGATTATAGGCGGTGCTCCAGCATGGCTGCAGTCAAATGATTGAAACAAGTAAAAGAGTATACATACATACATACATTCATGCATAGTATAGTAGCTGCTTTTTCCTATATGAGCAGAGCCATTGCTAGAAAGAATCCTTAAAATGAGTCATTGATGATGCAATGTGAGGCCTTGTATAAACTTCTTAACCACAGTCATTATTTTTCTTTTATTCTATTAGTTATTAGACTGCATCCATTCTGGGACACCACTTTGAAGAATTTTTAGGCAGATGAATCAACCCTAGTAGTTATTTTTTTGTTAAGCCTAGTACTTATTCTATTGGTCTCTTTTGCCGAACTGCTAAGTTACAGGGATGTAAACACACCAGCATCGTTTGTCAAGTGATGTTGGGCAGACAAACACAGACACACAAACA
>NC_042999.1:50910908-50918408 GCF_006345805.1 Octopus sinensis | reverse complement strand
AGCTTTTGGTTCTATGATACAAAATTCCAATCTTAAAGAATATTGTTTGTTCCTTCTCAAGCCATGCCTGGCCCATAGGGCCAATTTTCTGGTTTCCTTGGCGTATAGATTCCCTACCTGGATGGGACACCGGTCCATTGCAGGTGAGCTGCAAGATGCTGGAGGAGAGAGTGAGAGAAAGTTGTGGTGAAAGAGTCAGCAGAAGTTCGCCATTACCTGCTGCCAGAGCTGCGTGGAGCATAGGTGTTTCGCTCATAAAAACGCACATCGCCCGGTCTGAGATTCGAACCCACAATCCCTCGACCACAAGACTGCTGCTCTAACCACTAGGCCATGTGCCTCCACAATCTTAAAAAATGTACTAGGTACATTTTATCCTGGCACCAGCTCTGTTGAGGTTAACTTTTTCTCAGTGAGACTAAAGAGTCTCCTCTCAGTAAATTTGATATGAATTAAATTGAAACTATCTATCATGATGAAACTGCTAGAACAAGTTAATGGGATATTACTTTGCCCCTTGTCATTGCCCTATGCTGTATTTATTCAAGCAAAGATGCTTATTTCAAAATGGTGTGATTCCAATGTATCACAGAGTAGTTACCAAAGAAATACTCAGTACATTGATGTAACCAAATCCACTTGCTACATTACTGATGATTGTATTCATTATTTCTGATACAGTTAATAAGTAAGAAGATAAGAAAAACATTATCATGACTTGATTAACCTGCTTACTTTATATTGCAATTCTATCCCTAGAAATGTCAATTATATCAATTCTTCCTTTAAAGTTACTTGACATTTTTGTTCTTTTATTGATTTATTTTCCTTTCCAATAACTCTCTTATTTCCACTATCATATTGGCAAGCTCCTATCTCTATTCTTACATCCAATATTTCATCTCAGGCCACATGTGTGTCCATGCCTTTTTCTAATATCTCTCAACCTGCCAGCCCACCAGCCAACTCATGTTGACAATACTCTTTCTAATTTCCATATTTCAATAGGCAGGCCACATTGACATCTGTGATTTCAGATTCACTATTCAACGTTTTGTCAGCTTAGCTATACTAAAATAAGTTATTTCCTTGTTTTTGTTTTTAATTTTTTTTTCTTTTTTCTTTCTTTTTTTCTTCTTTTCTCTTATTGTCCTTGCAGTTGGCATTTTTGTAATAAATCATTGATGTCTTATAGGAAATCAATCCGGAGAATCTTTTTTTGATTTCAAAGTAAAATGGACTATTTCTTTAAATGGAAATATCTTGTTAGTGATGAAAGAAATGTAAAATAAATAAACAGATAAAATAAATAAATAGAAGATGAAATAATACAAACACATGTATATATATATATATATATATATATATATTATATATATATTATATATGTATGTATGTATATATATATATATATATAATATATATATATATATATTATATTCATATATATTTATATTCATATATATTTATATTCATATATATCTATATTTATATATATTCATATTTATATATATTTATTATGTAAGTGAATAAAAAACACAAAACAAAGAGGTTTTCTTTTTTCATGAATACAAAAACTCAATTTTGAAAACCATTTTTCTCATCAGGAAGGAATTAAGAATATAATTTACTATTGCTACTGTTAAGAAAAGAAATTTTTTTTGAAATTTACAAAAGGAAGATTAATATGTTTTTTTTTATTATTTGAAATTTCTTTTCATTGTAAGTTACATTATTCTAGATGTTTTTTCTTTGCCTTTTGTATTTGTCAGTTGTTGACAACCAGTTTTAGACAAATCTCTGAAGCTAATTAATATTTTTATTTATGCTAGTCAGTCAGTAGTTTGACACAACTAGTAGTGTTCAACAAAATAAATGCCTTATGGTATTAGGTATGTCACTTTAAATTCTGAGTTTGAATCCTGTAGGGTCACCTTAACCTTGCATTGTTAAAATAAGTATCATTGAAGTACAGGGTTCCATAATGGTAAGCTAAATTACTTCCTTCCAAATTTGTGTCCCTGTGCTAAGCTGCAACATCTTCTACATCTATTTAGCCATTTATCTGGAACCATGAAATCGTTTCTGACTCATATTCCATACAGATAGGTATCAATAATCCATTTAATAAGCATTATTAATCCCTCTAACTACTAGTGTATTGGTTATACATTTAACATGGTTTCTCGGCCTGCTAGAAACAGCACCCAAATCTTTAAATCTTAGCCTGCTGTCTTTAGAAAAGAAAGGTTATATAAGGAACATTACAGGGGACATTAGATAATATGATCCTAAATACTATGTACCGTGAAGAAAAACAGATGGGATGGTCATTGTTAGAACGTCTCTTGCTTAAATTGAATTGAATTGGGATTAAACAACACAGAAGGATAAGATGTCTCATGCTGACCATAGTGAAATTGTCAGCATGGATGGGTCATAAAGCTATTAGGGGACCTTATACATTGTATTAAAGCTGGCTAAAACTAGCAACTGGACACCCACCCTAAATCGTACCCTACAATCATATAAAAGTATACATTAGATAATATAATTCTGGATGCTGTGTAATTTATAAAAATTGATGGGGTGGCTACTACTGGAATGTCTTTGATTACAGATCTCTGCTTAACCATGGCTGACCTGGGGCTGAGCAGGAACAGCAACAATAACATGATAAATCTGCATATTTCGATATCAGTGTATGAATTAATGGATTCTTTGTTATTACTGCTGAATGTCTAATATAAGCATCGTCATACTTTTTGTTATATATTTGACAACGTCTTGCATTCATTCTCTTGGCTCTCATTCTACTCATGACAATTCCATCTTTTTTAGAAGTGTCTAACTCTACACTTAAGGATGTCATCCATCCTTATGTTCTGAGTTCAAATTCTGCTGAGGTTGACTTTGCCTTTCAGCTATTTGGAGTTAATGAAATAAATACCACTTATGCACTGGGGTCGATGTAATTGACTAGCACCTTCCCACAAAATTTCAGGCCTTGTGCCTATAGTAGAAAGAATTATTAAACTGTGTTTGGAACATAAATTAACCTGAAATTTTGGTGGAAGCTTTTGACCTGGATTGCTTTAAAATCAGAGGTTTATATCAAAGAACCAGTGGTGGCTTCAGGTGGATTTGTACCAAAAGAGTTAAAAATATAAGAATTATATCTGGTTTAGATATTTTAGTTCTAAGAAAAATCACTATGCGTATTGGCTCATAAGATAATTTTCTCAGATTCTGTGGTGTATATATTAGCTCTTAGTTGGAATGCCAGTCCATTGAAGGGAAACCTATTTTTACCAGCTGAGTAGGCAGGTGCAACGTGAAATGAAGTTTTGATCTAGAATACAATGGACTGCTTGGTTTAGGAATCAAAACTACAATCTTATGATCATGAGTACAACAGCCTAACCACTAAAACACATGTCCCCCACCATATATATATATATTTATATATATATGTGCTTGTGGGAAATTTTGTCTGTGGGTGTGTTTGTGGAGTTACTCAAGAAACAGGATGAGAGAGTGAAAGAAAGTTGTGGCGAAAGAATACAACAGGGGTCACCACTACCCTCTGCCAGAGCCTCGTGGAGCTTTTAGGTATTTTCGCTCAATAAGCACACACAACGTCCGGTTTGGGAATTGAAACCACTATCTTCCGACCGTAAGTCTGCTGCCCTAACTACTAGGCCATTGTGCATCCACATACAGACACATACAGATGCATCCACACACACACATATGTACTCCTACCTATATATCTATCTATCTACACACACACACACATTTATATGTAAACATATCTAAATATGCATACATAGATACATACATACATGTATTTATGTAGGTAAGCATGCATGCATTTGTGCATGTATGTATATATGCATGCATATATGTATGTATATATGTATGTACACAACACCTTCTGCACAGTTTCTGTCTATCGGATTCACACACAAGGTAATAGTCTTCTCAGTGAGCCACAGTAGAGGACACTTGCCAAAGGGGCTACACTGTGGGACTGAATCCAAAGCCCTGTGCTTTGTAAAGTAAACTTCTTAACCACATAACCATATTTGTGCTTACTTATATTTTTCAGATAACAATTGTGCACACAGCTACACATCCCATCTAGAGCAGGGGATAGGGACTAAATATATATATATAGCTTCAGTATATGCAGCACATTTAAAAATCAATGAATAATAGCTTCTACTGCTCTGTAGTTAAAATATAGAGAAAATCATATGGATTATCTATAAATCAGCTGTAACTGAATATACATTCTTAGACATAATACATTCTACAAGTGGGTGAACTGTGTGTGGAAAAAAGACAAAACAAAACATAATACACACCCTGGTTTTTGATTAGATGTCATATAAATATTTCTTAGAGCTGTTGCAGTAAAAAAATCCCTTTTTAATATTTCTTTTTCGTTTTTAGAAGGTAAGGTGCAGGAGTGGTTGTGTGGTAAGTAGCTTGCTTACCAACCACATGGTTCCGGGTTCAGCCCCACTGTGTGGCACCTTGGACAAGTGCCTTCTTCTATAGCCTCAGGCCAACCAAAGTCTGATGTGTTTATGTCCCCGTCACTTAGCGGTTCGGCAAAAGAGACTGATAGAATAAGTACTAGGCTTACAAAGAATAAGTCCCGGGGTCGATTTGCTCGACTAAAGGTGGTGCTCCAGCATGGCCACAGTCAAATGACTGAAACAATTAAAAGAGTAAAGAGTAATATTGCCTTATGACTATTAAACCAAAATTATCATTGGAAATGCTTTTCAATATTTGGAAAATAACTCAATAAAACACTGAACCTTATGAAGGAGATGACAGAGGACCAAGAAATGTGGTGTACTGCTGTACTCGAGAAGACATGACCACCACAGCAGAATTGTGATCCTAAAATCAAGGTGCCATTTAAAAAGAATTGGTGTGGGTGATGGTGTTAAATAAAAAGCACTGGTGTTGGTGCCACTTAAAAAGCACCCAGTAAACTATGTGGAGTGGTTGGCATCAGGAAGGGCATCCAGCCTAGAAACCAAGCCAAAACAGAATATGGCACCTTGTGAGGCCCCTGGCTTTATCAGTTCCTGTCAAGCTGTCCAACCCATGCTGGTATGGGAAACAGACATTAAATGATGATGACAATGATGATGACGACAATGATGATGATGATGATGATGCCGACGACGATGATGATGATGACAACGATGACAACGACGACGATGATGATGACGACGACGACGACGACGATGATGACAATGATGATGATGATGATGACAATGATGATGATGATGATGACAATGAAGATGATGATGACGACGACGATGATGACGATGACGATGATGATGATGATGACAATGAAGATGATGATGACGATGACGATGACGATGATGACGATGATGATGATGATGATGATGATGACAACGATGATTATGATGATGATGATGATGAAAGAATGAGAAAATTGTTGTGAAGTACATGCTGAAGCTGCGTTTTCATTTAATGTACTTCTGCAATGTGTTTCACATAATGAAAATTCTATTTGTTGCAAAGTGGGTCAGAAAATTTACTCAAGTAGACTTGAAATGTAATTCATTGCACTCACATTCTGACAAAAGGAAACTCCTCGGAGAAGTTAAATAGATTGAGAAGTATTAGTAGAATTCAGTAAGAAATTGAATATATAAGATATAGTCTGGATTTTCAATTCAATTTAATACACTTTATTTTCATTGGACTTACACAAAAATTTCTATTTACTGGTTATATATTTATGTATTTGATGTTTTTATTAAGTTTTTATATCAGAATTCTTTATAAAATAACCATTTCTTTATTTGTAATACTACCATTGTTTTTCGTGTTTAAGATTATGTCTGCTAATTTAGATAAAACATCAAAGAAAATTAACCTAACTTTTTGCCCCTAATTCTAAAACTCCCTTTGGTCATGAATGACTATAGGTTTGCACCTGGAGAGTTCCCTCCAAGGCACAAGTCCAGGCGAGGTTGTTTATGGAAGACCAGTAGTCGCCCATGCATACCAGCCTCCCCTCTCCACGCACCAGCATTGGTTGTCAAGCGATGTTGGGGGACAAACACAGACACACAAACACACACACATATATATATATATATACATATACATATATACGATGGGCTTCTTACAGTTTCCATCTACCAAATCCACTCACAAGGCTTTGTTCTTACTGAGGCTTTAGTAAAAGACACCTGCCCAAGGTGCCACACAGCGGGACTGAACCTGGAACCATGTGGTTGGTAAACAAGCTACTTGCCACACAGCCACTCCTGCACCTATTCTTCATATCACTGTAATTTTTATCCTCAGACCCAGTAATTTTTACTATGGTATATTCTATCTATATAAATTGGAATTCCAAGTGAATCCCAAAGGCATCATTTTTATGCTGAGTGATGTAATTTACTTTTGATCAATACAGTGTTCACCAGTAAGCAACTCTTGCTAAAAGCCATGAATATCTGGTTGGACGATTGACTTCAGCAAATTACTATCATTTTCACTTTCTTTTATTGGAACATGTGTATTTAAAGGGATCTATTTTTATGTCAATAAAACAAAACGTTTATTTATGTGTGGAATGTGTGGAACATTAGTTAATAACTCAGGTTTACTTCAGCTAATCTTTAAAAAAAAAGAAAGAAATCTTTTAACCTTTGTAAGTGTCTAGTTCTGGTATGAAACGTAAGATATTGTACGTCTCAGTGTTTAAGATATTTTCTCATGACAAAATATTCCTGAAAATATGACTACAGTTTCTGTTGAACGTGTATGAATATATATAGACATACATATGTATGTATATCTATCTATCTATCTATCTATCTATCTATCTATCTATCTATCTATCTATCTATCTATCTATCTATCTATCTATCTATCTATCTATCTATATATATATTGCCATTTGAATATGGCTAACCCCTAAGGGTGGATGCTACTGTAGTTTGTAGCCCTTTCTAATGTAGCCCTTTCTAATGTTAACCATTTTACATAGTGTTCTAGGTGGTACCAAACTCTGTGCATTTTACATGGCAGCATCACCAGTGCTTTTTATGTGGCATCAGCACCCACAGTAATGCTTTTTGCGTGATGTCAATTCTGTTGTAGTGTGCAGGTCGTCTTGAGTACAGCACTGCACCACATATCCCAGTAAGCAAATTTAAATCACTTGTCCTGAAGTACATACAAATAGTATAAAATCTATCTGCAGATGTGCAACAGCACTGCATAATAAAACGAAACTACATATACTTAAACCTATATGTATGTGTATGTATGTGTGTATGTATGTGTATGTTCATGCATGTAGATTCAAACATAAGAAGACAAGCATTGAATGTAGATAATTGTATATTTATTTTGATTTTTTGAATTTGTATAAATAATTTGATAGAAGAATTAGTCATGACTTCGAAAGTGAAACTCTCTGAAAGGCTT
>NC_042999.1:50795908-50903408 GCF_006345805.1 Octopus sinensis | reverse complement strand
AATAACTTATTTATATAACATATGTAACCCGGGCTGCTTCCTGCACCAGTTTCACATAGCCCCAGCCCATCCAAAGTACCTTGGATTGCAGGACAACCTGCTGTGCTTACCTTGGATCATAAGGTGACCTGCTGTGCTTGAGGAGACCTATTGAGTCAAGTACATCAACATCAAAATAAATATCAAATGGAAATTGTAGTAACAATACCTGTGCCAGCAGCACGTAAAAAGCACCATCTGAACGTGGCTGATGCCAGCGCCGCCTTGAATGGCTTCTGTGCTGGTGGCACATGACCTGCTATGCTTGAGGAGACCTATTGAGTCAAGTACATCAGCATCAAAATAAATATCAAATGGAAGTTGTTGTTGTGATACCTATGCCGGTGGCACGTAAAAAGCACCATTCGAACGTGGCTGATGCCACCGCCACCTTGACTGGCTTCTGTGCTGGTGGCATGTAAAAAGCACCAACCAATCGTGACCACTGCCAGCCTCCCCTGGCACCTGTACCGGAGGCACGTAAAAAGCACCCACTACGCTCATGGAGTCGTTGGCGTTAGGAAGGGCATCCAGCTGTAGAAACACTGCCAGATCAGACTGGAACCTGGTGCAGCCCCCTGGCTTCTCAGACCCCGGTCAAACTGTCCAACCCGTGCTAGCACAGAAAACAGACGTTAAACGATGATGATGATGATGTATGAAATAGTCAAATCTGAGCAAGCAAATCTAAGTAAACCAATTATGGTTAGCATCAGAAAGCAGTAGTTAAATAGTTCCCAAAATGAGACAAATTATAGTAGCATGAGAAAGTGAGGCCTTAGGGTTTTAGATAGTACTCTCTATCTGAGGGAGAATGAGAGAGATTAAGGATTCTCTGTGAAATAATAGACTTATCTTTTTCCTCACAGCAAAATGATTTATTCCACATTATAATTTTTTTTGTTATACAGATATAGTTCAGATATAGCTCTTCATTAAAAAATTTCATTTGATTGATTGAAAAATGAAGATAAATATCATTAAGAAAGCAAACATATTTATCTGATCTTCAAACACTTAGTAAACAGAAATTTTGGTTTCTCTTCTAATTTGGTTGCCTCCAACTTTGCATAATCTTCCTTTTGTTTTCTACAGAATCCAGGTGTCTTTATTTCCAGCAGCTTCTCTTATTTTTCTATCTCCTATCTGCTTCTTTTAACACAAAAAAACCCCTCTCTTGCCCATGTTTTTACTGTTCTTAAAATTTTTACATATTCGGATATTTGTAGGCATAGCATGGCTGTGTGGTTAACAAATTTGTTTCGCGACTAAGTAGTTTAAGGACCTGATCCACTGTGCAGCAATTTGGCAAATGTCTTCTAGAATAGTCCTGGACCAACCAGTACCTTGTGAGTGAAAGTGATGGACATAAACTGATCAGAAGCCCACCATATAAATACGCATGTGTGTGTGTCTGCATTGATGTGTGTGTGCCTGCTAGCATATTTATGTGTGTGTATGTATGTGCCTTCCCCCGAAATTGCTGGTCTTGTGCCAAAATTTGAAACCAATATTATAATTAGGGTGCTAGAATTTCTGGTGATGGCCCAGTAATGCCCCAGCTCCAGCATTCAATCTGCAGAAGAGGAGAGGTTGACAAAAATGCCAGTTCAGTTTTTGTGCCTATCCACCCCACTTCATGGTCATGAATGTCAAATAATCCATTTCTACTGTAGGCACAAGGCCTGAAATTTGGGGGAGCGGGATAGTCGATTACATCAACCCCAGTACTCAACTGGTACTTATTTTATTGACCCTGAAAGGTGAAGTCGACCAACTATAGTTATGGAAACAAGGGGCTGAAATGGGGTTCCTCTGAAGGATCTCTGGAGCAATGTTACTTGACAAGGTATGTAGCTTGGAGATCAGAGAATCTCTCCAGGTTGAGCTGCTGCTTCTCTGCATTGGAGGGTTACAGTCCCAGCGCAATGGAAATGTGATTATAATGTTGCAGGAAAGAATCACAAGACAGATTCTTTAAGCTGAGCCAACCAGTAGGAGACCTAAGAGTTGCCAAAGAACAAAACGGTTGGAAAATATCCATAGTCTCAGTTGGTCATGGTTGGGAATCCAGTTGGAATGTTCAGTGACTGTTGCTTCTGATAGAATCCTTTAGAGAAGATACTTGAGGATTTTACCCCACAGCCCCTTCAGGACTAGTGGGTGGAGAAGACAGATGGATGGATTATTTCTCTACTTCTAAAATTAGGTCAGTATCTGTAATTAAGGCAATTTGTATACCCCTATAATTAGAACAGTTTCTATAATTGTATAGTTACAACTATTTGTACAGTTTGGGCATTTTCTTGAATTCTAAAATTGGAGCTTTAATAATTCAGTGATTAAGTTTTATAACTATGACTAAAACAGTTTCTGTAAGTAATAATGTTTCTATAACTATAGCTGAGACAATTCCTTTAATTGACACTGTTTCAATATCTATGATTGGGGCAGTTTTTCCAATTCTATTAGAAGAGTTTCTATAAGCTTTCAAGCATTCTATGTGTAATTAAGGCAATTTCTATGCATCTATAATTAGAACAATTTCTATAATTCTATAACTGGGGCTGTTTTTATAGTTAGAACATTTTCTTGAATTCTAAAATGGGAACTTTTATAATTCAATAATTAGGTAAGTTCTATAATTCTATGATTAGGACAGTTTCTATAATTAACAATGTTTCTCTAACTATAATTAGGACAGTTCCTTTAATTTAGCACTCTTTCTATAATTATGATTAGGATAAATTTTTTTAATTGTATATTTAGGGCAGTGTCTATAAGTTTTGAGGCATTCCAAATGTGACTACAGGCAACGAAACTCTTAACATATAAATTTTGTAATATATTTGTGTCTGTGTATGCTGTTTTACTGAGTGTAAAAATAGGACATATGTAGATGATTGGAGAATTTATGTACATATGTGTACCTACACATGTTTGCTTGTGTGTGTGTGTGTTGTTGTGCATGTATGTGTATATATGTATATGTGTGTGTGTGTATATATATATATATATATGTGTATATATATATATATATATGCGTGTGTGTGTATATATGTACATATATAGGTATATATGTATAATGTATATATATATATATATATATATATATATATATAGTGTGTAGATTAGATAGACACATGAAACTAGTTATGACAAATTCTTACCTGTAATTGTCCTGAAGCATTGGCAAATAAGATCAATGAGATCAATCAAATAGAACCATGTTTAGTAAGAATAATAAGATTGGCTAGGAATCTCCATAATATTAGCATGAATTTAGCTTTGTATACTTAGAGAAATTGCCTTGAAATGACCTCTGTGTAGTTTTGGAATGGAACAGGTCTGTCATAGCTAATGGTGGGGAAATACAAATTTGCCACAGCTTTCTATTTGTTTGTTTGTTTCTTTTTTTTGTTTTTGTTTTCTTTGTTCTCGCCTGAATTGATCCATTCTTCACTATAATTTTCAATTAAGTTTCATTTAACTACATCTTCTGTATCTGGTTTGTATCTTTCCATTGATGTTTTCTTTGACATCTCTTTAAAGAATTCTAAATAAACTAAATTGAATACACTTGCAAAAATATATAAATAAATAAATAGAAATAAAAGGATAAAAGAAAAAAAAGTAAAATTTCTTATACATAATTGAATTGTTAGAATTTGCTTGCAGGTATTTTGATATGTCTTTGTGACTCTATCAATGGAGCATCATTAGTAAGCATTGGATAGTTTGAGTAAGTCAGCATACCGTTGTCCACTCATGTGACATCTCCATATTTAAAATATTCAAACTTGTCAAAAGCCTAGTCAATCAATAAAGAATGAATAGATCATATTGAAGCAACTATTGATCAGCTTGATTAAAGTTTCCAAAATGCTTTTTTAGTAATTTTTTTTTATCACAACCAATAAAATGAAATTTATGGATTAAAGCATGTTATTGTTCTTAAGAGGTTCTGGTCAAATGAATTGAGAGGAAATATTGATTGACCAGTATAATGGCTAACAAATATCTGAAACAGATCCCCCCTCTACATTTTAATGGATTGAGCTATTATCATTTTGATGTCTGTAAAGATATCCTTGTGATAATAATGGGTGTTTTTATTCCTAATTAATCACTTGCCGAGTAGTATAAACTGAATTGATTCCTCTCAAAGAATCTTCACACTCACAAACATATCTTGCTACCAATGCCAGTTGATTTTTATTCTTGTTTTTATTAAGCTGTTTACTATTTCTTGAATATCATCACAAAATGTTATCAATAAAATAGCAGCACTGCATTGATCCTGTTTCTATGTATTATTTTTCATTGATTTAAGAATATAAGCTTTAGCTCGTTTTGGTCTTGATAGCATAATGATTTATCCAAGAAGTAAAATCTAAACCAACATAAACCTATCTTCCCTTGGAATTGTAAAACAATTACAAATTCATAAAACTTGACACGTTCAATCAACTACTTGATCAGGTTCTAATCAAAAAATTAAAAGCATTATCTCATTGAAGAGCAATTGATCATCAAGAAATTAACCACTTTGATAAAATAAGTATAAAATTTCAACATCTTTTACTGTAGTTTGAAATTTAATGAAGATGAAAAAAATCTTTTTGTGTTGACAAAGATTGTGATCTGAGTTCATGTATTTAATTTGGCAATTAAAACATAAACATTTTCAAGTTTTTTTTATAATCTTTATTAGTAATTATATTAATAGTTGTATTGCAACCATATCTTCTATTATATATCTTTGATTAGGCTACTGTTTATTTTATTCTCTTATATATCTTTTAATCTAAATGATTTTAATAAGCTCTGAATCTGCAAAACATTAGCATGAATTTAGTTTTGTAAGCCTAAAAGAAATTGTGTGTAGCTGACTTCTTTGTAATTTTGAAACTTAGTAGGTCTGGAGTATTTGGTTTAATGTTTCAATTTATCCTCTCATACCTTCATACCTTTTTTTTTTTTTAATTCATGTAATATGTAAAGGGGTGGCGCAATGGCCCAGTGATTAGGGCAGCGGACTTGCGGTTGGAGGATCTTGGTTTTGATTTGCAGACCGGGCGCTGTGTGTGTTTATTGAGCGAAAACACCTAAAAGCTCCATGAGGCTCTGGCAGGGGATGGTTGTGACCCCTGTTGTATTCTTTCGCCACAACTTTCTTTCACTCTCTCTTCCTGTTTCTTGAGTAATGCTGTGATGGACTGGCATCCTGTCCAGCTGGAGGGAACACATATGCCACAGAAACTTGGAAACTGGGCCCATGAGCCTTGCTAGGCTTGAAAAGGGTGATGTTTTTAATATGTAATGGGGTAAAATGTGACAGTATCACACGTTTCCTTTCCTTGCAACATCATATATTCTAGTTCCTGACATATCTAGTATTTTATTGAAACTAGCTGAGAGAACAAATTTAGTATTATACTATAACCAGTTGTGTAATTGGAATATTTGTGAAGTCCTTGGCTTACAATAAAGGTTTGAGCAAGAATACAATGGATTTCTTTGATATTACTATTGCAGTGAAAATTCTGAAACCAACAGACAAAAGACACTATTCATTGGAGCCTCTGAAGATCATGTGTGTGTGTTCTAAGATTATCATCATTTACATCTGTTGTGTTCTAAGATCTGGCAGTAATAATTAGATTGTATTTCACTGGCAATATCTAATATGACTCAAAAACATGTGTTCTCATTGTATTACCTAAGATCAGATCTATCCTCATTACTTTCTATTTTTAATTAATTTTTGTTAATTGAGATTCTAGAATTGTCTCCCTTGCCTGTCATGAACAGAATTAAACATTAGGATAATGCTTTTCTTTCTCAATCAAAGTAAAATTTTAATTAACTAAAATTTCAAGCATTCTACATGAAATATTTTTCAGGTGTTGAGTTGGCAGAATCATTAGCACACCAGATAAAATGCTTAGCTTCTTCCAGCTCCTTGCATTCTGGGTTCAAATTCTATCAAGGTTGACTTTGCCTTTGATCCTTTTGGGATTCATGAAATAAGTATCAATTGAGCACTTTAACATCTGTTTTCTATGCTGGCATGGTTTGGGTGGTTTGAAAGGAACTGGTCAGCTGGAGAGTTGCCTAGGCTCCAACTGCCTGTTTTGGCTTGGTTTCTACAGCTGGAGGCCCTTCCTAATGCCAACCACTTTACAGGCTGTGCTAGGTGCTTTTTATGTGGCAGCAGCATGGTTGCTTTATACATAGTACCAGCATGGGTGCTTTTTACCTGGCACCAGCATGGTTGCATTTTTCTACATGGAACCAGCACAAGTGCTTTCTACATGGCACTATCATACTCATTTACTCTACTCTTTTACTTGCTTCAGTCATTTGACTGTGGCCATGCTAGAGCACCACATTTAGTCGAGCAAATCAACCCCAGGACTTATTCTTTGTAAGCCTGGTACTTACTCTATCAGTCTCTTTTGCCGAACCGCTAAGTTACAGGGATGTAAGCACACCAACATCAGTTGTCAAGCGATGTTTGGGGGACAAACACAGACACACAAACATATACACACACATACATATATATATATATATATATATATGTATATATATATATATAAATATCATCGTCATCGTTTAGTGTCCGCGTTCCATGCTAGCATGAGTTGGACGGTTCAACTGGGCTCTGGGAAGCCAGAAGGCTGCACCAGGCCCAGTCTGATTTGGCAATGTTTCTACGGCTGGATGCCCTTCCTAACGCCAACCACTCCGAGAGTGTAGTGGGTGCTTTTTACGTGCCACCGGCACGGAGGCCAGGTGAGGCTGGCAATGGCCATGATCGGATGGTGCTTTTTACGTGCCACCGGCATGGAGGCCAGTTGGGGTGGCGCTGGCAACAGCTATGTTCGGATGGTTCTCTTACATGCCACCGGCACTGGTATCACAGCTACAATTTCCATTGACGTTGATCGATTTTGATTTTGAAATTTATATATATATATATATATACATATATATGACGGGCTTCTTTCAGTTTCCGTCTAGTAAATCCACTCACAAGACTTTGGTCAGCCCGAGGCTATAGTAGAAGATACTTGCCCAAGGTGCCACGCAGTGGGACTGAACCCGGAATCATGTGGTTGGTAAGCAAGCTACTTACCACACAGCCACTCCTGCACCTAATGTATATTTCTTTAGTACAAATAAATAAGTCAATGAGGGAAACTCACACTGTAGAGTGAAAAACATTAAGAACCTCTTCAATGGACCCTTTATAGACCTCCCCCATTTTCAAAGACAGTATTTAGTTGAAATTGCTGGCATATTTGCTTATTTCAGTCCTTTCTCGTCAAGTGATGAAAATGACTTAGAATAACATCGCTCCACTAATATACCAAAAGTCGCTGCAGTTATATGCACGTCTGATCCAATTGGTATATTTTCCTATCAATTAATTGTATCTAACCATGCATCAGCAATGCTAAGATAAAATATAGATTTCTAAAAAAAAAAAAAAAAAAAAAAACCAAAATCTTAAGTCATATGAAAAAATTTCAATTAAAAAAATTGTGCATTTTTAGTGTTTGCCTTCAAAATCTTGTTACTGTTTTGTATTTTTAATTCCATTATTTTTCATGTTTTTAGCAATTGAACATTTTTTAAATAATTATTTATTTCTGACTTGTTTTGGTTTTATTTGCAAAGAATTCTAAAATTTACAAAATTGATGTCAATCTATGTGCATTTACTGGTTAAAAAGGAATTATTTCTACAGATCTGCATGAATATCATTTTTAATAATGTATCTAAAATAATGATTTTTAATGGAATCTACCAAAGAAAACAATTTCAGAAAGTAAAGATGCTATCTTGAGCATAGCTGGAATAATGGTTTCTTAAAAAAACAAAAAGAAGAAAAAAAATGGAAAATAAAAATGAAAATAAAAAATCAGTATTTATCTCCATAAGGATATATATGAGCAAGATAGAAGGAAATTAAAAATTCTGTTCAATCTGCCAGTACTGCATTAAATATAGAATATTTAATTCTTTTCATTAAGAAATGCATATGCATGTATCAGAGGGAGAGAGATAGGCAGATAGATAGATTAGTAAGAGGGAAAGAGGTAGGGGTGAGAATAGAAAGAATAATAGCAAGCAAGACAGACAGGAGGACAGACTGACAGACTTAACATAAAAATAATTAAATCTATAACTTTGTTTTAAGCTTTCTTTTTAAAAATTACTTTTAGAAAAAGAAAAGAAAACCAGCTAGTTTGTTTTTTCATTTAAAAATAATTATGTATCATTTTCAAATTTCTAATGGGAGGAAATATATGTAGAAATTGATGCTTGTCACTGCCACTTAGCCCTGGCAAGCGGACTCTGATGAAGCAGGTATTTCACGCTTTGGTGTTATTCATAAAACAGTAGTAGGGGGTGATTTGAGGGAGATTTTGCTGCTATATCTAACAGGTCAAATGCCTATCTAAAGCCCCTGCAACTTATGTTTGTAATGTCCTACTTTTGATTTTCTTTATATTTGTCCATAGTTTTCATGTATATTATAATATATCTTATTTACAAAAATATCATTGTATATCCCTGTCCCTGCATTTTCTTCACTGGTAATGCTTAGTGAAAGAGAAAACATTGTAACACAAAAGCTTATTTAGAAGCTATTGACTGCTCAGTGGTCACAGATACATTACATTTGAAAAAGTTTTCAAAAATTGCCTGAGGCCCACAGTAAGCATCTTAGTAGCCCTAGGCATAGAAGCTCCTTCGTTGACAGTTAAACCAGCTATCAGCCAATTAGGTGAACATCATTTCTTTAGATACAATATAGGACACTCATCAACAATTTTTTTTACAAAGGCCCTCATTTGATTATTTTTATGTATGCTCATGGTCCATCATCATCATCATCATCATCATCATTTACAGTCTGTTTTACCATGCTGGTATGGGTTAGACAGTATGACGAGCTGTGGAGAGCTGGCAGAAACATTAGCACGTTGGGCGAAATGCTTAGCAGTATTTCGTCTGCCGTTACGTTGTGAGTTCAAATTCTGCCGAGGTCGACTTTACCGTTCATCCTTTCGGGGTCGATAAATTAAGTACCAGTTACGCACTGGGGTTGATGTAATCGACTTAATACCTATGTCTGTCCTTGTTTGTCCCCTCTATGTTTAGCCCCTTGTGGGTAATAAAGAAATATGTATGACGAGCTGCCAAGCCAGAGGACATGCTAAACTTTGTTGTCTTTTTTTTGCATGGTTTCTAAGGCTGGATGCCCTTCCTAATGCCAACCACTTTACATAATGTACTGGATGCTTTTTTTTTTGTGTGTGGTACCAAGAATAAAAGAAGGACTGAGATAAGTGTCTTGCTGTAGAAAAGATACAAGGCTATCCCAATTGGTGAAGAAGGGAGAAGGAAGGAAACTTAGAGAGAAAGGTAGAGATGGAGAGAGTGGGAGAGATGGTGGTGAATATGTATCAGGACACGCCCTCAAGGCATAGTGATGGGTGTGAGGTGAATATAGGTGAAGTGATACAGATGATTTGACTGGGTGAGTGGGTGGGTGGGGGAGCAGAGAGGAAAGTTTCATGAAAGTGCGAGGAGAGGTGGTAATATGGGATAGAGTTGTATATAAAAATATTTCTCATGTATCACCACCACCTGCCAAATTCCATCACTGGCAATGCTTAGATATGCAAAAATTAAACAGATCATCATCATCATCTTTTAACATCTGTTTGCCATGCTTGCATGGGTTGGACAGTTTGACAAGAGTTGACCAGCTTAAGGACTGCCCGGGTCCCATTTGTCTATTTTGGCATGGTTTCTATAGCTAGATGCTCTTCCTAATACCAACCACTTTACAGAATGTACTGGGTGTTTTTCTGGGGCACCAGCAGTCTAAATACCATCAACTGCTCAATGACCTACAAATCCATTAAATTCAGAAGACTTTTAGAAAAGGTTTTCAGAGGATACCTCAGTGGTTTACATGTTGCTGACCCTGACCTCTAGCATAGTGAACCACTCATTAGTTCATTTATAAGCATTGTCTACCATTTGGCATGATAGCAGCCTGTCTTGACATTTTCCTGTCAGTTATGTGGTCAGCTGTTGTTAATTCATCATTGATATTTAGCCAATTCATTCATCTCACTCTGATTATGTACTATGAGGGTGGCCTACATGATTCTCTCACAACAATAGGTGCATTATATAATTAATTACTGTTGCTCTGGTTTTTTAGTTCTGATTGAGCAGCATATGATCAAAAGCATTCTGGCTGTGAACATCTGCTCCTCATGCTCAGACATGGTTTTATTTAGGACTAGCAGTATCGCCCGGCATTGCTTGGATTTGTTTCGACCCTTTAGAATTGGAATTTTTGAAAAGTAAAAATTTTGCATTATGTAGCTTGTTATTCTCTTTAAGTGAACATTTTTCTGGTTGAAATACACTGAAAAATGGCGACGCAGCAGTAAAAAAATCATAAAAAATAAGGATTTTCATAGAAAAAAAGCACCTTTTTGATGTAAATAATTTTTGGTGTTAACATGGTCCGATTTGAATTTTATCTTCTACAGAAGGAAGAAAAACCCTTCTTCTATCATACTCTCAATTTTGGTCAACTTGCGCTGCAGGGTTTTGTCAATAAACACCATGTCAATAAAATAGGCACCAGTTAAGCTCTATGGTCACTCATCATCATTATCATCATCATCGTTTAGCATCCGCTTTCCATGCTAGCATGGGTTGGACGGTTCAACTGGGGTCTGGGAAGCCAGAAGGCTGCACCAGGCCCAGTCTGATCTGGCAATGTTTCTACGGCTTGATGCCCTTCCTAACGCCAACCACTCCTTGAGTGTAGTGGGTGCTTTTTATGTGTCACTGGCACACATGCCAGATGAGGCTGGCAAACGGCCACGAACGGATGGTGCTTTTTACGTGCCACTGGCACGGGGGCCAGGCGAGGCTGGCAACGGTCACGATCGGATGGTGCTTTTTACGTGCCACCGGCATGAGGCCAGTCGGGGCGGCGCTGGCAACAGCCATGTTCGGATGGTTCTCTTACGTACCACCAGCACTGGCATCACAGCTGCAATTTCCATTGATGTTGATCGATTTCGATTTCAATAGATAAATCCACTCTCCCAAAATTTCAGACCTTGAACCTATAGTAGAAAGAATTATTATAAGACAGCAAGCTGACAGAATCATTAGCATGCCGGGAAAAATGCTTAGCAGTGTTTTGTCTATCTTTATGTTCTGAGTTCAAATTCCACTGAGGTTGACTTTGCCTTTTATCCTTTCAGGGTCAATGAAATAAGTACCAGTTATGCACTGGGAGTGATGTAATTGAATGACCCACCCCAACTCTCCTAAAATTTCAGGCCTTGTGCCTATAGCAGAAGGGATTATTATCATTATTATTATTATTATTATTATTATTATTAAAAAAATGATATTGATCACAATTACAGGTAAAAATCTAAAAGCAATGATTGAATACTTTTTCAAGATAATTTTACCAAATCCTTTTGCTTGACCTATCAATTAAAAAAGGAAATATAAAACCCTTATAAAACACCTCCCTATTCCACCACCACCACCACCACCACCACCACTGCCTACACCACTACCACTACCACCACTGCTGCTATTGCTGCTGCTATTACTACTGCTGCTACCACACTCACTACTGATGCCATCACCACCGTCATGACTGTAGCCACTTCCACAACCACCACCACCATCACTACTACTACTACCACAAAAGATTGATTTTTGTTGCACTAGTTCAGTAAGAATTAAGTGCTACAACATTCCAACCAATCCATATGAATGGCATAACCTAAGATTTTATCATCGTCATTGGAATATATTCCAACTGGCAAACTGAAGCAATAACAAAAAGAAAGAAACAAACCAATGAAATTATGTAATACAAATTTACTCTTTTACTCTTTTAATTGTTTCAGTCATATGACTGCAGCCATGCTGGAGCACTACCTTTAGTCAAGCAAATCGACCCCAGAACTTATTCTTTGTAAGCCTAGTACTTATTCTATCGGTCTCTTTTACCGAACTGTTAAGTTACAGGGACGTAAACACACCAGCATCAGTTGTCAAGCAATGTTGGGTGGACAAACACAGAAACATAAACATATACACACACATATATATATATATATATATATATATACATATATACGATGGGCTTCTTTCAGTTTCCATCTACCAAATCCACTCACAAGGCTTTGGTCAGCCCAAGGCTATAGCAGAAAACACTTGCCCAAGGTGCCACGCAGTGTGACTGAACCTGGAACCATGTGGTTGGTAAGCAAGCTACTTACCACACAGCCACTCCTACGCCTATGTTTGATAAAAGTTTTTTAATAAAAATTTTAAAATCATCTCTTTTGAAATAGTCACCTTGCGCATCAATACACCAGTCCCAACGTTTGTGTCACTTTTAGAATCTGGTCTGCAAGCTGTTTTCTGTAAGTGACTTGAGGACCTTCTGCAATTCACTCTGGATCTCAACACCAGTTTTAAAACAGTGACCTTTGAGCTGTATTTTCATCTTGGAGAAGAAATGGAAGTCTGCAGGTTTTCAATCTGGCAAATAGGACAGATGCAAAAGTGATATTATGTTGTTTTTGGTGAGAAACTCTCGAGTGAGGAGAAGTCTGTGACAGGGTGCATTATTGTTGTGAAGAATTCAATTCTTCATATTCCACAGATCCATATTTCTGGTGTTGATGCTTGTGGCAGGTCTTCGAGATTGCTCATCATTTTCCAGGGATGTGCTTCTGCTTTCGAAGTACCTGTGCCACTTGAAACATTGTATATGACCAGTTGCCTCATTGCCATTAGCTTGCCAAAGCATGCTCAATGTCTCTGTAGCAGCCTTCAGTGCAAAATTTCACATTGGCTCTTTGTTCCTGTCCATTACCAAATTGCAGACTACCACATTCAGGTCATCATAAAAATACAAATTTCCCAACCTGTAAAGTAAACAGAGCAGTGTCCACTCAGCACTCTGCTTCATGAAGGTTACTGCTAGCTCTCACTGCACATGCAACTGTGTATGTTGCCATCTGTTGGCATGCTACAGAACTAATTCGGGAACTTTTTGATACCACCTCATAACACACACACACACACATGCATTATCATCATAATGTGTGTGTGTGTGTGTGTATGTCTATGTATACATGTGTATGTGTTTATATATATACACACACATGCATATTTATATTTATGTCTCTCTCTCTCTCTCTCTATATATATATATATATATATATATATAGTTGAAACACTCCTGTCAAAACTTGGGACCTTGAAGACTGCTTTAATGCAAGAAAGTATACTTGTCCCTTAATATTTGATATTCAATATTTCATCTATTCAATAAGACAATCAATACTTCATTTCATTTTACTATATATACTATTTCTGCTATATATTCTATATTCTACTTTAATATTATAAAGAATATAAATAAAACATAAAAAACAGAGTTGGAATTCCTTTGAATAATAATAATAATATAATAATAATAATAATAATAATAATAATATATATATATATATATTTATATATGCATTTGTGTGTGTGTGTATACACACATGCACATGCACATATTTGTCACATAGAAATGATGAAAGAGGATTATCTGTTTCTGTTCTAATTTTAAGAGATTATCATGTTTTTGATATTTGCTTCTTTTTCTATTTTTCCTCATAAGACAGATGAGTGTGCACTACATCATCTTACAACATGATTCATTCTTACACTCTTTTCATCAATGAGATCCAATGTTCTCAGATATGATCTAGCAATTTCCTGTCAAGCTTTCTATGGTCTGATACCACCAGAGATATCTTCTAGTATGGTCTCATCATTATTTATCCACTTTATATCTCACATTCACATTGCTTTTCCATAACTGTATAATTCCAAAATATTCTGTAAACATTAGCCAATCCTGTTGATGCCAAGTAAGTCATTTGCATTTGGATATGCAAACTTTTTCATAAATTAACATAGATTAACATAAATTAACATAATGGCAGAGTTGTTAGATCACTGAATAGAATCATCATTATCACTTTAATGTCCATTTTTCCATGTTTATATGGGTTGGACAGAGTTCTGTGAGGTAGATTTTCTATGGCTGGAGGTCTTCCTTGTTGCCAACCCTCCCCTGTTTCCAAGCTAGTTAATATTTCTTCATAGCCAGGCATGTTTTTGAAGAATATTGACATACATCTACTACAATTATGTGACATCAAGACAAGAAAGTACAAACATACACACACCCACATAAATATACATATTGAAAAGGGTTTTGCACTGTAATATTTGCATATTATTATTTATAGTTATATGCACTGCAAGATCAACTGTTTCAAAAAATAAATTTTAAATATATATGTATACTAGCAGTATTGCCCGGCTTGTGCGTTCTATGCACGCGCGAATTAAGCTAAACTTGGATGAAGTTCAATCAAAATTCAATTATTTTGGTTTTAAAATCAAGCATTTAATGCCCTCTATTTTTGCGCTTATGTGTTCCATTTCCTCAGTAGGAAGTACGTAGAAGCGTTTCATAAATTTTTGTTGATCAAATAATTGCATTCTTGAATTATTCTTTTAGATCAGTATTTCTCAATGGGGATTTCAGGAGAGAGTTTTGGGGAGTCGCTGGCGATGTATCGTGATGATCAAAAATCCGGCCAGCTAAAACTTGGTTAAAGTGATTCAAACTGCAGACTCAATGCAAAATGGTCACATTTAGTTCAAAGCGTTAAAAATGTTATGAAAACAATTGGTATGTGTTCACAAAGTCCAAACGATTAATACGAAAAAACCCTCCATGCTACATCCCAAAAATTCATTTCTTTGCCGAATTTCTACAATGTTTGCGGCGATTCATTTTTATATCTTGATTTTTTATTTTTCATGCAATTTACACATGCTTGAATGTGTGGTGAACACAGTTCACGTCAAACAGCTGACTGAGTAAAGTTCACTATTCAATGTATGGGATAAGGCCTAAACAAATACATTATCAATTTTTGCACTTGCGAGATGAATTTCAGAACAGAAATAGCGCAGTTCAATTTTCATTCACCTAAACTTTAAGTGACCCATTTTTGGTGGTTCTACGATTTGTTGGCTTGGAAGAAATGTGCCAGGAAGTTAAACACACAGACACACAAGTTGAGTTTTATATATATATATATATATATATATATATATATATTATATATATATATATATGTATGTATGTATAAAGTCATCATTTCACATCCACTTTTTAGCAAGCAAATGTATATATATATACATATATATATATTTATTAGAGAGAGGGAGACAGAGAGGGAGATAGAAAAAGCGAGAGAGATGTTAAATGATGATGATGATGATGTTGACAGTGATGATTATATATATTGTATATATATTATACCTAAGTATATATCATATATAGGTATGTGTGTACAAGTGTATGTTTGTCTCTCACTGCATGATAGCTGGTGTTGGTTTGTTTATATCCTCATAACATAGTGGTTTGGCAAAAAACAATTGACAGAATAAGTATTAGATAGAAACAAGAATTGGGATTGATTTAATCATGTAAATTCTTTAAGGTGGTATCCTAGCATGGCCACAGCCCCACGAGTGAAACAAGTAAAATAGTATATCTAGTACAGTGGTTCTTGACCGTTTTTATGCCCCACACTCCTAAACACTTTTAATATGTTCTTGCACCCCTTAAAGTAATAGTTTATATAAGAATAAAGGTGCCTGGAGCAATTGCTCTCTTTGAACCCCTATAAACCTGGCCCTGCTTGCACCTTCTGGAATGCTATCTCACCCCTCACTGGTTGGGAAACCCTGATCTAGTATCATCATCATCGTTTAACGTCCGTTTTCCATACTAGCATGGGTTGGACAGTTCGACCGGGGTCTGGGAAGCCAGGAGGCTGCACAAGGCTCCAGTCTGATCTGGCAGTGTTTCTACAGCTGGATGCCCTTCCTAACACCAATCACTCTGTGAGTGTAGTGGGTGCTTTTTACATGCCACCGGCACAGGTGCCAGGTGAGGCTGGCAACTGCCATGATTGGTTGGTGCTTTTTACGTGCCACCGGCACAGGTATCACAACTACAATTTCCATTTGATTTTTTATTTTGATGTTGATGTACTTGAGTTAATAGGTCTCCTCAAGCACAGCAGGTTGCCGTACGATCCAAGGTAAGCACAGCAGGCCGTTCTGCGATCCAAGGTACTTTGGATGGGCTGGGGCTGCTATGTGAAACTGGTGCAGGAAACTGAATAAAATATGAGTTGGTGATAGCTAAAAGCAACAATCCACAGAAACAGAAATGTTTGACTATTTCTATCAAGTTGACTACACACTCTATTTTAACCCTTTTGTTATTATTTTTCTATTGAAATACCCCGCATTTGTCTTCATCAATTTTGAAAATGAAGAATTCAGTAAAATAACTTTGTCATAATTAAATTGGTGTTTCACATGCAAATTGGTATAAATGTTGGATGGTTTTAATTAAAATAACTTTAACCCTTTAGCATTTAAACCAACCATATCCAGCCAAAATATTCTACGTGGAGACACATGGCCTAGTGGTTAGAGCAGCGGACTCGCGGTCGAGGGATCGCGGGTTCGAATCTCAGACCAGGCGATGTGTGTGTTTATGAGGGAAACACCTAAGCTCCATGCAGCTCCGGCAGAAGGTAATGGCGAACTTCTGCTGACTCTTTTGCCACAACTTTCTCTCCCTCTTTCCTCCTGTATCTTGCAGCTCACCTGCGACAGATCAGCATCCCGTTCAGGTGATGAACCTATATACCAAGGAAACCAGGAAACCAGCCCTATGAGCCAGGCTTGGCTCGAGAAGGAACAATATTCTACATGTTTTATATTCAGACCAGCCAAATCCAGCCTTTCACACCTAGCCTATAATGTCATTCTAAAAGCTAAACAATCACATCATCAAAATCTCAGAGCTATGAAATAAGGCATGATTAATCTAAAACAAGGTGAATAAGTAAGTATTATATTTGACTGCTAAAGAATGCTAAAGAGTTAAACATGTTATTTTAATTAACCTGTTCAATGAATGTCAGCTTTAGATAGAAGATATTAAAATATTGATAATGGCTGTGTGTGCAGGAAGTTCACTTCATGATCACACGGTTTTGGAATCAATTGTGCTGTGCTGCACTTAGGCATCTTGCTTGGCCCAAAGCCTTCTAAGTGAAATGTAACTTATGGAAATTGTGTGAAAGCGTATCAGAGGGACTGTTTCTGTTTGTTGGGAGAAGACTTAGTCCGTCACTTGGCTTAATGCCATCGCTTGGCCTCCAAGTGTTTTTACTGGACTTCACTCTTTAGCAAGTATTCAGGTCAGATTTTCTGTCAGATAAGGTTTGAATGCTTGCAGCTTTCTCTCTTCCTCCCATAAATTTTGGAGGTTTGCAAAGAATCATAGCCATTAAATAAATTCATTTTACTAAAAGCTTCTTTTTTTTTTAAAAAAAAAGATTTTGTTAGTCATTTAGTCATTTGTGGAGGTGCAATGGCTCAATGGTTAGGGCAGTGGACTTGTGGTCGGAGGATTGCAGTTTCGATTCCCAGACCGGGTGTTGTGTGTGTTTATTGAGCAAAAACACCTAAAGCTCCATGAGGCTCCGGCAGGGGGTGGTGGCGAACCCTGTTGTACTCTTCCACCCCAACTTTCTCTTACTCTTTCTTCCTGTTTCTTGAGTAATGCTGCGATGGACTGGCGTCCCATCCAGCTGGGGGTAACACATACACCATAGAAACCGGGAAACCAGGCCCATGAGTCTGGCTAGGTTTGAAAAGGGCGCATAAAATAAATAGTTAGTCATTTAGAGGAGAAAAAGTAATGTCTATGTAGTTGAGAAGCTTGTGCTGTATGTGTCTGAATGTCTTTGTGCCTACCCTTATCTTGTGATAGTTGTAAATGAGCATCACTGTCATACAAGAGGTGTTGTTCATGTGCAATTTTCTGTAAAAACCATATCTGGTCATGAGAAAATGTTATTTTGCCTGGAAACAGGTGAGGGTTACATGACTGGAAGAGCATCCGACCCTAGAAAATCTACCTTAACATATTCCATCTGACCCATGCAAGCATGGAAAATTTGACATTAAATGCTACCCTGCTGCTGTTGTTGTTGTTGTTAAGCATCAAGATGGGTAAGGGTGATTAGGTGATGGTCTAGGGCTTAGGGGCGGGAGACCTCATACCTTGGGAAAAAAAAAACTTTGGTCGTCTTGTTGTAGTCGAGGGCTCTTCATTGACGCCCAACACCACTGGGAAGTGGCCCTCGAAGTCGCTGGAAATGGAGATCTCCAGGTCCAAATTCTTGAACGGCACATGCTGCTGCTGCTGCTGATGATGATGATGAATATTCCTCTGAAACAATTTCCCTCAGCCATATTGTAAATTTGATTCTGTCTGCTCTATACATCCTGCTGTTTAGTGCTAAGTTGGTTTAACCAAACACATAACAGAGTCCACTTATCAGTACCCATTCTACAGTGTAACAGTATGTTCATTGTTCTCTGTAACTTTATAGATCTCTTGCTATGATTTCTCCCAAAACAACAAGAAGAACAATGGAAACAACAGCAACAACAATAGACACTAGCTGTTTTTTTGATAAGAGATGAGGGAGAATACAATTGAAAAGAAGATTTAATTCAAGGAAGAATGGCAACATGTTTTAATTAATTCTCTGTTCGAAAGAAAAAAAAATTGTTTAATAATTTTGATCAACTTTTTATTTTTAGAAACCATGGAAAATAAAGACTGTTATATGTTCTATTGACAAAATTTACTTTCTTGGAGCTTTTCAATTTATTTTTGCATTTCAGTTTTCTTCAATAGTTTCTTTTATGGCAAGTTTTATCACATAGACTACAGCATACTCTATATTCATTCATAAATATCTTGTATATTCTCTCTCTCTAGTAAATCTAATAGTCATGGTTAAACTATGCTTCCCTTATGAGGTCTAGTAATACTGAAATATGTCTTGGAGTTTCATTGATTATCATTGTGAGTGGATGATTTGGTAGACGGAAACTGAAAGAAGCCTGTTGTATATGTATGTATATGGTTATGTGTGTGTGTCTTTGTGTCTGTGTTTGTGCCCCCACCATCAGTTGACAACTGATGTTGGTGTGTTTACATCCTTGTAACTTAGTAGTTTGGCAAAAGATACGGTTAGAATAAGTACTAGACTTACAAAGAATAAGTCCTGGGGTTGATTTCTTCAATTAGGACGCTTTAAGGTGGTGATCCAACATGACTGTAGTCAAATGACTGAAACAATTTTTTTTATATATACCCAGGCCTATTCCCCATTTTATTTAGTAGCGGGTAGCCACAACAAGACCCTAAGCATTCCATTCATTTCCCAGCTCAAAGAGGCAAGCTCTGTCCTATTCCTGGGTCAAGGCATAGAATGCTACCCCTGATATCAGCAGTGGGACCTGACGGCGTAAGCTGGTTTACCCTCACCACATCATGCTGGTTCCATACCCCTTTGAGTAACATCAATTCGGCAAAAGAGACCAATAGAATAAGTACAAGGCTTCCAAAGAATAAGTCCTGGGGTCGATTTGCTCGACTAAAGGCAGTGCTCAAGCATGGCCGCAGTCAAATGACTGAAACAAGTAAAAGAGTAATCAGAATCTAAGCTGGTGGCTAACCAAGAACAAACAACAACAATATTTACAAATGAAAATTTTGCCTCGTTTCGAGTAGGATGTTAAATAATCGAAAGTGACTTTAGATAAACAAACAAAACACTTGCTAATCTCTGCTGTATATATATGTTTCTTTTGGCCATTCACCATACCTTGTTTATTTCAGTCTACTTAGTTTGAAAATAAGTGGCAACTCCATTTCATCATTAAGTGGTTAGTTCTAAGCAGGCCATCTTGTTGTAAAAACACTTGCTCCAACAATATTTGTAACAAAAATAAAAATGAAACCAAGCATATAAAAGTATGGTTGTAAATTAGTAAAAGAAAATATTGGAAGTTTTTGTGAGATTTTGGTTTCAGGATTAATTTCAGAGAGCTAGCTGTAAACAACATTATCTCTTTTTTTCTTTGTTTTAGTCATTAAACTGTGGCCATGTTGGGGCATCACCTTAACCCTTTAGTGTTTGCATTATTCTGCCAACATTAATCCTTTTTTATCCACATTGCCTTGAACTAATCAGGCATTATCTTGGTGCTATGAGATTTTGATGAGGTAGCTGTTAATTTTTAGAACGATATTGTAGAGTAGGTGTGAGAGACCAGATCTGGCCAGTCTGAACATACAACAAGTAGAATACTTTTGGCCGGATATGGCCGGTTTAAATGCTAAAGGGTTAAAGAATTTTAGTTGAACAAATCAACCTCAGTATTAATGAATGAATTTATTTATTTATTTTAAAACCTGGTACTTATGCTGTCAGTCTCTTTTGCTGAACTGCTAAGTTATGTAAACAAACCACCACCAGTTGCCAAGTAGGGGCGGAGACACACACAAAGACACATGCACACACACATACACATGCGTACACACACACACACACACGTGCGCACGCTTCTCTCAATTTCCATCTACCAAATCCACTCACAAGGCTTTTGTTAGCCTGAGGCTATAGTAGAAGACACTACTTGCCCAGGGTGCCACACAGTGGGACTGAACCCAGAACCATATGGTTCGTAAGCAAGCTTCTTACCACACAACTACACCTATGTCTGTTGCATTTTCTCTATTACATTGAATTAAAATGGGTCCTCTGTCAAATTTCAACAACGAATATTCATTTATTTGAACTACTTTGAATCAACATATTGAAGTGGTTGAGTATTCCATACCCCTTATCACTAATTGCTTCAGAATCTCTGCTCTATCTATGTGCTTTTCTTCACAAATCTTCAGTTATTCCCAATATAAAACATCAATTATGTATAACAGTCTCATATAACTTCTGAAGCTAAAAGTGCAGTCTTTTGTTGCTTAGGAAGGGAAAATAAAACATTGAATATTTGATAGATGTTTAAACTGTTCATTTCTTCCATAAGTAATAATTCTTTGATGTAGACTGGTAAAAATCTATCTATCTATTTATCTGTCCGTCTATCTATCCATCTGTCTACCTAGCTGTGTGTCTGTTTGTCTGTCTGTCTCTCTATAGAACTGTCTGTTTATCTATCTCTTCATCTGTCTGTTTGTCTCTATCTACTCATCCATTGGTCCATCCATCCCTCCCTCCTTTCCTCCATCCATCCATCCATCCATCCTTTTCTACTCAAGGCACAAGGCCTGAAATTTTTTTGGGCGGTGGCCAGTCGATTAGATCGACCCCAATATGCAACTGGTACTTAATTTATCGACCCCGAAAGGATGAAAGGCAAAGTCAACCTCGGCAGAATTTAAACTCAGAACGTAAAGACAGATGAAATACCTATTTCTTTACTACCCACAAGGGGTTAAACACAGAGAGGACAAGCAAATGGATTAAGTTGATTATATCGACCCCAGTGCGTAATTGGTACTTATTTAATCGACCCCAAAAGGATGAAAGGCAAAGTTGACCTCGGTGGAATTTGAACTCAGAACGTAGCAGCAGACGAAATACCTATTTCTTTACTACCCACAAGGGGCTAAGCACAGAGGAGACAAACAAGGACAGACAGACAGGTTAAGTCGATTATATTGACCCCAGTGTGCAACTGGTACTTAATTTATCGACCCCGAAAGGATGAAAGGCAAAGTTGACCTCAGTGGAATTTGAACTCAGAACGTAAAGCCAGATGAAATACCGCTAAGCATTTTGCCCGGTGTGCTAACGTTTCTACCAGCTCGTCGCCTTCCTCCATCCATCCATCTATCCATCATCTATCCATCCACCTCTTTATCTGTCTCTAGCTGTTTTCTATTTGTTTCATTTTTTCTTCCTTTCCTTCTTCCTCCATTTCCTCCCACTCCTCTCTCACTCTGTCTGAACTTTCTCCCTCTCACTTTGTAAGTCTAGCTAACTGTACTAACATTAATCCATCAGGATTTCTGTCATTCTCCCTTTCTCGTTCTCTCTTACTTTTTCTCACTCTACAATCTAACTGTTTATTTACCTGTTCATATTCTAGCTCTTACTTTTACACTTCTCTATAAATGCATCATATGAATATATTAATTTGTTCTTTACAATATCTTTGAACAATGATTAAACAAAAGTAATCAAAATGATGGAATCAGATTTTTTTTTCTTTTTTTGAAGTTACAAAATCAACAACTCAACAATGCAAACGCATATAAATACAAACACACTTACACACACATACATTAGGATTCTGTACAATTCTCTCCTTTAAAATTGCATTCACAAAACACTGGTCTACCTGAGACTACATTAGAAGATGTCTGTTCAAGGTGCCAAGCAGCAGAACCAAACCACAAGCCACATAACTGTGATCCTCACACCTATTATTATATTGCAAGCTGGCAGAACTGATAACATGCAAGACAAAATGCTTAATAGAATTCCATCCATAAAGGCAGCGAGCTGGCAGAAACATTAGCATGCCGGGCGAACTACTTAGCGGTATTTCGTCTGCTGTTACATTCTGAGTTCAAATTCCGCTGAGGTCGACTTTGCTTTTCATCCTTTCGGGGTCGATAAAATTAAGTACCAGTTATGCACTGGGGTCGATGTAATCAACTTAATCCTTTTGTCTGCCCTTGTTTGCCTCCTCTATGTTTAGCTCCTTGTGGGCAATAAAGAAATAAGAATTTCATCCATCTTTATATATTCTGAGCTCAAATTTTGCTGCGGTTGACTTTGTCTTTCATCCTTTTGGGGTTGATAAAATAATTACCTGGTCAAGAACTGGGGTTGATGCAAAATTTGAAACCATTATTATTTGAAAAAAAGAAAATAACTAAAAAATATTTTTAAATGTGTGAAAATATATTGGAGTAGGAGGGGAATGAATTATATTTTGTTATGTAGTGATGGTCACACTTTGATACAACCTTTTGTTTGTTGATTTATGACTTAGTTGAAAACAAAGGGTCATACACATAACCCTTTCTTTGCAGTACCTCTGAGGCTGGTGAGTTTTCTATGGCCAGATGCCCTCCTAGTTGCTGGCTCTCACTGGTCTCCAAATAAGGTAATAATCCCTCAAGCAGTTGAACAACAAGCAACCCAGACATGTTTATGTGGAGAACAGGAAACAAACAGCAACAAATAAATGAGCCTTTTGTTTACAAAGATCGTACAATGTATCAGAAAATCTGAACATGCATTTTGCAATGGACTTCAAGTTGATAACACTGTTAGCAAAGCTGTTGCTTATAATCGACAGGCAAAACAGATGAATTGACAAGGAAAATATGAAGTACTACAGCAAACCTCTATTCGGTATCTGCCTACCAGATCTGCTCACAAGGCTTATGTCAGCTTAAGGGCTATAGTAGAATACACATATCCAAGGTGCCATGCGGTGGGATTGAACCAAAAACAATGTGGTTTGGAAATTAACTTTTTAACTGCACAGTTATGCCAACACCCCTACACAGCTATGCTTGTGCCTATTGAAAATACATTAAAATGTGATGCTTGAAGGAAGCAGGATATTCTTTAGATCCAGGTCAGCTCTGATCAGGTGGATCAATGATCAATAGTATTCCAGTCATGATCATCACATCTGTTATATATTGAACATTACACTGTCCAATGTGTTTCTAGTGTTTTTTAAGATTATAGTGTGATTACAAGAGAGATTTAGTTGCTATTTCTATCAGGCTTTGTTGTTGTTCAGTCCCAGGTTCCAACCATGATAATGCCTTCTTTCTAAGCTATATCTAAGACTATATTGTGATTTGAGTGAGATTTGGCTACTATTTATAACAAGTCAAACGAGACCTTGTAGAGGCTCCATTTGTAGTTCAGAAGAATGCATCTTTTATTGTTTAGTGTCAAATGATGTTCATGATAGTCAGAATTTTCTGTCGTTCTTATTCAATGTCTTTATTTTTTTTATTCAGAAGGTTCTTTTTAAGTTCCATTCAAATCTATTGGGTTAAGAAAAATAACAAAATGTGGCAAAAAAAAAAATACATGTGAATCTACTTGAACTCTGACATATAATGAAAATCCATTCTCTTCTTAGCTAAAATTAAATTAATTGCCACACACAATGTTCTCATCCTTTTCCTTATTGACCTTGACCTTTTCAAATAGAACTGTATTGTGTTCTCTTGTCTAATGTTTTACCATCAGTTTCTAAGGCTTCATTGTAAAGGTTCTGTTGTACAGTAAACTGCGTTCTGTTAATATTCTGTACTCACTTCTGTAAGGTTCTCAGCAATGTTAACATTTGCTATTCAATTTTATTTCTTTTTTCAAATAGAATTTTAGACTCTGATAAAATCATATAATGAAGTTCTAAATCTTATAGCAACATACATCATAATAGAGACTGTATATTCAGGCATTATGCTGGTCAGTGTATGAAGCTTAACTTGAGAGTAACATACACGATAAGCATTTTATATTAGTTTGTACAGAAAGGGAAAGGATTTCAAAATTTCAATATTAGTCTAAGTCAAGCTTTATGCTTCAAAGTCATTTTGTATTAGATTGTGAATAAGGGGAAAATACTTCAAAATTTTGTAAAACTCTTTTCAAATATTTACTCATACATAAGTATGATGAGAAAATGTAAGGAGTGCAGCTTTATCAAAATATTTCTTAATAAAATGTATTATAATTTCTTATGATTTCCTCCTTCTCCCTCCCTCCCTCCCTCCCTCTATCTATCTATCTATCTATCTATCTATCTATCTATCTATCTATCTATCTGTCTGTCTGTCTGTCTGTCTGTCTGTCTGTCTGTCTGTCTGTCTACCTCAATCTCTCTCTCTCTCTTTCTATCTGTTTATCTATCTATCTATCTCTCTATATATCTATCTATCTATCTATCTATCTTTCTATATATCTGTCTGTCTATCTGTCTGTCTATCTCTCTACCTATCCCTCTCTATCTATAAATCTCTCTATCTATCTATCTATCTATCTATCTATCTATCTATCTATCTATCTATCTATCTATCTACCTATCTATCTATCTATATATATATATCTGTCTGTCTATCTCTCTACCTATCTCTCTCTCTCCCTCTCTCTCTCTTTCTATTTATCTATCTATCTATCTATCTCTCTCTCTCTCTCTCTCTCTATCTATCAATCTATGCCTCTATATGTCTACCTATTTATCCCTCTCTCTCTCTCTCTATCTATCTATTCATTTTTGCCTTCACTATTTGAGTAAAGCTATGTTACGGAGACAAATGAATGAATGCTTGGAATCTCTTGGCAATATGATACTTCCCATTGGTATGGATTCATGCTACATACACTACCAAGCCGTGGATGATTGTCTAAGAATAATGGTCTTTGTTCTGCTGTCCTGTCTACTTATATATATATATATATATATATATATATATATATGTATGGTTTTCCTTATACACATGCACAAACATGCATATATGCACACACACATGCACGCACAGACACATGCACACACACACACATTTAATATAGCTGCTTATATATATATAATGCCCACATCTCTTATAATATAGCAGGTGCAGACATTGTTGTGTGTTAAAGTAATTTGATTTGCAATCATGTTGTCTCAAGTTCAATACCACTGCATGGTACATTGAGCAAGTGTCTTCTACAATATTCTTGAGTTTACCAATACCCTGTGTGTGAAATTTGGTAGCAGAAACTGTACATGTATCTATTATATAAAATCCGTTCTGTCTGTCTGTATGTGTGTGTGTCTTCTAGGATCTTGGGCATCCTCCATCCAATTGCACTCAAATTTGATATGTAGATAACGACGGTATCAGGGTGTGTATAAGTCAGTCTTGAAAAAATTACAAAAATCGATTCCAGGTGAGAATGCGATTGATAAAGCCGTGGGAACGTGAATTTGTATGCGCAAGTACATCAGCTGTTGCCATCGAAACTACACGTACGCGAGAAAAATTTTACCATCCACTTTCCAATGTAAGACAATATATCCCGATTTACAAGCATGTTTTTATTTATTCACTTCTATTACTAACCATCACTCTCAACCCTTCAATCTCTCTCTCATCTCTTTTTCTTCTGTTTCTACTTTCATTTTCTTGCTCCTTCCTCAACTCATAATTCTAAGTGAACAAACACTTTACAGAGTGGTAGTGATACTGAAATCTTAAGAGTGTGTGGCAACTCCACATTTGTTGGCGGAGCGGGGAGTACTGTAAGTCCATCTGGATTACTCCCTGTAAAGTGGCTGGTGAGTGAACTGAGATGTGGATTAAAGAAGCTCATCTTCAACTTACAGGAGGAAGTAAGTGCATGATAGTGTAGTTTTAAACATACTGACCTTGAAAATAAAGGTCACGATACCTTTGATCAGTAGATCTGTTTTAGATCAGGGACACTTAGAATGTATGCGAATGTATGTGTGTGCGTGGGAATGCACATGTGTATAAACAATAAACAATAACAACAGCACAAAAGACTGAGCCAAGGGAATTTGCTCAAATTCCATAAACAACAGTAACAACAACAACAAAAAGAAAAGTCAAAGATATTCCAGTTTCCAGAATTATTTGGCCTCTTTTTGATGAGGCCAAATGAAATACCATTTGAAATACTATAAAAACATTCTATCAAAATCAATAAAACATATCTTAAATTTTGCATGAGCCTGGAATTTACTATGAGTTTGCTAAGTGGTTATTGATTATCTTAAAATGCTGTGAAAATGTCCAGTGGGTTTTCGAAACAAGTTTCAGCTTTAAATATCAAAAGAAGGTAGCCATTGATTAGGGTAAGGTAGGGTGGAAGTTATAAAAACAAGCAGTTTTAATGTCCATTTTATAATATTTATAAAATGGTAGTCAATATTTACAGTCCTTGTTTATATACAGTCAATGACCACAAGTTATTTATTTATTTATTTATTTATTTGTCTATTGTTCCTGCAACCTACTGCAAATGGCAGGAGACTGTATCTCTACTGATATCAAGATGTATCCTTTATTATCTCATGTTCAACCTCCCTTGTGCAAAACATAAGCCATATATGCAGCTTTCAGAAAGTATTAGATATTTCATCTTTTCATTAAAACTGACATAGAATTAATACTTATACTGGTTCACTTTAAATATGATACGATTGTTCGTCAGCAAACATTTACCTTTTCTTTCTCACTTCAAAATAATGCATCAGTGATTTTTCTTGTCATCTACTTTATAGATATTCAAAGTAATATATTATGTTCTAAATAGTATATTTGTGTTAGTAACGGCCACTGTATTATTTTTAACTCTTTATTAGACAAATAGGTAAAAATAAGTCTCATTCGATCATGCTTCAATGGAAAGTTTATAGTTGCATATAAAATAATATTTTTAGTTCTGTTAAATGTATACAAGTTCAGACATGGCTGTTCTGTTCAATGCATAAGTACTGGATGCAAGGTGAAGCATAGATGCAGGCATAGCTATGAGGTTAAGTGGTTTGCTTTGCAAGCATAAGGTTTCAGTTTCAGTCCCACTGCACACCTTGAGCTACTATTTTTCGTTGAAGATTTGAACTGACTTATTACATGTAAATGGATTTGGTAGAAAGAAACTATGCAGAAGCCCATTGTGTGTGTGTATGTGTGTGTATTTTACACACACACACACATATTTGTAAGTGTATATATATGTATATATATATTTGTGTGCGTATGTGTGTGTATAAATATGAAGAATGTGGTGGAAAGCTTTCTTCTTTCGCTGAAAAGTTAAATCAAATGACAAACCTCAAAATGGCAACCTGCTAAGAAAAGTATTCAAATCTAGGAGGAACCCACTGACTAACCAACGCCTAACCAGATTTGAAGAGGAGTTATATAGTATGGTTAAGAACGTGAAGTTCTGGAAATACCCTAGAGGGTACAATATACATCAGCAGAAAATCAGAAAATGAATTGATTTCAAGAAAGCTCCAGGGATACTTGTAACAGCAGACAAAACAAGTAATATTTACATTGTTAATAATGAGTTATATAAATCTATGATTAGGAAGGAATTACTCAGCAAATATAGACATGCTAGTAATGACACATTAAAATAATTAACAATACAGGGTTATGAACCGCTAGAGACCTAGCACTGTCGGATGCTTCTGAGCCAGTTGTTAAGTATCCCACCCATGAAGGATTGATGCTCGATGCATCAAAACAATTGGCATTATTGATAAAAATTTTGGTATCTTCTATCTTCCATCACCATATGTATATATATTTCTTTACTACCCACAAGGGGCTAAACACAGAGAAGACAAACAAGGACAGACAAATGGATTAAGTCGATTACATCGACCCCAGTGCGTAACTAGTACTTAATTTATCGACCCCGAAAGGATGAAAGGCAAAGTCGACCTCGGCGGAATTTGAACTCAGAACGTAACAGCAGATGAAATACAGCTACACATTTCGCCCGGCGTGCTAACGTTTTTGCCAGCTCGCCGCCTTTATATGTATATATGCACTTGTATGTGTGTATATATATATGTGTGTGTGGATATGTATATGTGTGTATGACTTAGCAAACATGTACCATGATTTTGCTGATTGTTTTAGGTGTCTATATAGTTGTGCGCAGACATAGACACTCCTTTTGGTACTCCCACCCTTGACCCAGGGAAACAATGAGGATATGACAGCGAGAGAGAGAAAGAGAGAGAGAGAGAGGAGAGAGAGAGAGAGAGAGAGAGAGAGAGAGAGAGAGAGAGCGACAACAACAGCACTTGGGTTGGTTCTCATTTACAGCTGAGTAGACTGGAGCAGTTTGAAAAGAAGTACCTCACTCAATGACAAACATGCCCTCTGGTCAAGGAACTGAACCCACAATCTTAAGATTATGAGCAAGGCATCTTAACCAATAGAACAACCATGTGTGTTGACTAATAGGAGAATATCAACTGTGTTTTCAGTGTTCTGAAGTGGACTGGAAATTGTGTTAACGAGACGTCTGGTTTATGGATGGAAAACCATACTGCTTCCCTATTCAAAACTCTATTATTATTCTAAGTGATTAAAAAAAATGTAGTAATTCATTTCACCCATAAGCAAAACAATAAACATCAAATATCAGTTATCTCATTTCTGCTTGACTTATAGGCATTTGTATCCTCAAGAGGTAACAAAACTGGAGTAGTGACATTCATTTTTTTTTTCAACAAAATGGCTGCCATTTGGTGTAGAATTGTTAAACAGGGTGTTTATTAATATTTTATATTGAAATTGGTGCACAATAGCATTGTTCATTACAAGTTTTCAACAGATCATTCTCTGGTTCACTGTATTAACCCTTTAGCATTCACACTGGCTGTATCTGGCCCAAATATTCTATCTGATTTATGTTCAAACTGGCCAGATATGGCCTCTCACACCTTACCTACAATGCCATTCTAAAAATAAAGCAATCACGTCATCAGAATCTCAAAGCTGTAAGATAATTCATGATTAATACAAAACAATGTGAATGTAATAAGTATTATGTTTCAAAGAGTAATCTAAATGCTAAAGGATGAAAAGGAGAGTGCATGTAACTTGTTGCAGAACAACTATCACAAAGGATTTCACTCAACACACACTGTTGTTTCATTCCAGTTTGTTTGCTATTGTTTACATCCTTTGCCGATGGTCATATGTATACAGCTATGCATAGGAGTGGGTTGCTCTGAATGTGTACCTGACTTGGATATGGTAATCTTTCTGTCCTGTGTCACCGTGGAAAGTGGATGTAAAACAATGACAATGATAATGGTGATCTCACACACACACACATGCATTCTGAGTATGACTTTGAGCTGCATCTGGTTGTGCGGACCTGGTATTGGAGTTCCAGGGTTTTCAAGAGTGTGAAATTACTTCTAAGCCACTATAGTTTTCCATGGCACTGGCAATGACCACAACTCACAGGTACCATTCACATGGCACCACCAACAACCACGATTCTCGGGTGCCATTTACTTGACACCATCAATGACTATGACTACGACTACAATTCATGGGTTTCATTTACATGGTACCATCAATGACCATGCTATGATGCATGGGTGCCATTTACCTGACACCAGCATGGCCACAGCTACTATTTCGCTTGGCATGAGAAGTTTTCTCATACACAGCATATTGCCAGAGGTCTTGATCACTTGTCATCACCTCTGTGGGGCCTAATGTTCAAAGATGTTTCATCACTTCATCCCATGTCTTCCTGGGTTTACCGCTTCCACAGGTTCCCTCCAAAGTTAGACATCTAACAGTGCTTCTTTACACATCTGTGCTCGTCCATATGCATCACATGACTATACCAATGCAGTTGTCTCTCTTGCACATCACATCTGATGCTTCTTATGCCCAACTTTTCTCTCAAGACGCTAACACTCTGTCATACATGCACACTGACATTATATATCCAGCGAAGCACACCAGCATTTCTTACATGCCTATGCATGTCCTTAGCAGTCACAACCCATGTTTCACTGCTATGTAGCATAGCTGTTCAGAGACTGGTATCATACCGTCTGCCTTTCATTCTGAGGGAGGGGCTCTTTGTTACCAACAGAGGTAGGAGCTCTCTGAATTTTGCCCAACCTATTCTTATACTTGCATCCACCTCCACAAGTGTCTTGGTCACCTAGATAATGGAAACTATCAACTAACTCTAACTTTCACCCCTAGTGCTTGATGGAATCTATTTTCTGCACATTTGTGGTGTTTATTCTACCTGTGCATCTTTCACACACAAAAACTGTTTTCCCTGTTAACCTTTCTCTGATACATTTATTGAGGCCAAATTGCATCCCGATGTTATCAGTGAATTGTTTAACAATTGCTAGTAAGCTCTGTAGTTGTTGGTCATTTTTTGCAAAGAGCTTTAAAGCATCCATGTAAAAGAGATGATTTATAATTTTATCAAACATTTTATAGCCATATTGCACATCATCAAGAAATTTTGAGAGAGGTAATAAGGTTAGACAAAAGAGGAGTAGTGATAGAGGGTCACCTTGGAAAATGCCACACGAAATTCTTACATCTCCAGCATTGAGAGATTCATTGTCACTGTTCAAAGTCAGTATGGTTCTCCATGATCTCATACTTACAGACAAGAAATTTTGTGGAGTAGGTGCTATTTCATACATTTCCAGACATTTCTTAATCCAGCTATGTGATAGACTATCAAAAGCTTTATTATTATTATTATTATTATTATTATTTCATAGCCACAAAAAAATATTCTCCTGTCAACTAATGACAGATGCATACAAGAAAAAATGAAAAGACACACCTTTATAATTTTATAAAATTTCTACTTTTATAAGCCTTCAGTACTGTTATGCACAGAGCAGCACAATCAATCATTATTAAATTTTAAGCAAAATTTAGAAATGCGTCTGATGAGAGATATAAACATTTTATTTTTTGAATTTTTTATTGGATGGAGAAATCTATAACATTTATTAGAAAACTGTATTTATGTTGGCTTCAAGAAAGGTATATGGTTATAAAACACTGGCTCAAAAAGTCTTGTGTAATGCTTGCTAGCATGGGAAATCAGATAAAAAAATGATTTTGATGATGATAAAGAGGAAGATACTGCGCTGTCTTAGTTTGAAAATTAAATAAAAAATTTTCTACTGCATTGTGAGTGCAGGCATATCTCTGTGATTCAGATGTTAACTTTGCAAGCATGGTTCTGGGGTTAGTATCACTCTGGTGCAAGTGTCCACTATCATAGCCACATATTGACCAATACCTTGTAAGCAAAATATTCTAGAAAGAAACTGTGTGGAAACACATAATGTGTATGTGAGTGTGTGTGTGTATGTGTCTGTATAGGTACAGGTATTGCTGTGTGGTAAGAAGCTTGCTTTCCAACCACATGGTTTCAGGTTCAGTCCTACTGCATGGCATCTTGGGCAAGTGTCTTCTTCTATAGCCTTGGGCTGACCAAAGCCTTGTGAATGGATTTGGTTGATGGAAACTGAAAGAAGTCTGTCATATATATATATACGTATATACCTGTGTATGTGTGTGTGTGTTTGTGTTTATGTCCCATTACCACTTAACAACTGGTGCAGTGTGTTTATGTTTCTGAAACTTAGTGGTTCAGCAAAAACAGATTGATAGAGTAAGTACCAGGCTTAAGAAAATAAAACAAAATAAAGTACTGGGGTTGATTCATTTGGCTAAAAAGTTCTTCAAGCTGGTGTCCCAGAATGGCTGCAGTCTAATGATTGAAACAGATAAAAGATATGTATATATATATACCACTCAGCGGTGGTGCCCCAGCATGGCCACGGCCTTCGGGCTAAAACATTTTTAAGGGTTTTAAGGATTGATATATATATATATATATATAATTAGGGTTCAGCAAAAAAATTTACTTTACCACACACCGAACTTTTAGAAATAGCAGTCAAAGAATTTTAAATTCTTTGGCTGCTATTTCTAAAAGTTCGGTGTGTGTTAAAGTAAATTTTTTTGCTGAACCCTAATTATATAAAGTAATGTTTTAAATATACCATTATTGGTCTTTACATACTGAACACTGCTTGGTAAAATTATTAATTACTAATCAATTAATCTTACCCTTATTATATATATATTTATATATGTATGTGTGTGTGTGTGTGTGTGTATATATATATATATATATATATATATATCTTCATCACCATCATTATCATTTACATCCTCTTCCCTTGCTGGTATAGATTGGATGGGTTGTCATGTCCCAAGTCAATTCTTATTCAAAATTATTGTCCTCCTCAGTAGGTCAGAGTACTGGCTTGAAGCCCTTCTTAACGCCAACCACTTTCGAAAATAATTTCTCAAAAAGCATAAGTGGAAGGATACGTTGGACAGTTTAGCCCCCAACATACAAAAAGGCTGGACGCTTACAGTTAACACGCCTTTAATGAAAGGTCCGTTGAAAGATCCAATTAATCAGAGCTGACTTGGACCTAAACAACAGAAGCAGCAATATTCTGATGTGATTAAAATATGAAGTTACTTGAGGTTTTCTTCGTTTGAAGAAAATTAATTATCCAATAGTGTTTAAAATTCCATCTTGAAAAGGGACCTAAAATTCCATATCATCATCATCATCATCATCATTAGATGTGCACTTTACGTTGCTTGCATGGGTCAGATAGAATTTGTTGAGGCAGATTTTCTACAACTGGATGTCCCTCCTGTCCCCAACCCTCACCTGTTTTGAAGCAAAATAGTATTTCCTCATGGCCAGACATGCATTTCATAGAAAATGGAAAAGAATGCTTGTATAACAGTGATGCTCGTTTACAATCATCACATGATGCCAAGACACTGGCATTCTGTTGGTTTCACTGATGAGGGTCCCAGTTGATCCAATCAATGGAACAGCCTGCACATGAAATTAATGTGCTAGTGGATGAACACTCCACAGACATGTTTACCCTTAACGTAGTTCTCAAGGAGATTCAGTGTGACACAGGATGTGACAAGGCTGGCCCATTGAACTACAGGTACTTCACTTTTTTGTCAGCTGAGTGGACTCAAGCAATGTGAAATAAAGTGTCTTGCTCAAGGACACAATGTGTCGCTGGGAATTGAACTCACAACCTTGTGATCATGAGCTGAGTACCCTAACTAGTAAGCCACATGCCTTCACTGCCCAAACAAAGCTACACACAAAAGCACATATATTTACAGACATACACACACACATACACATGCACACATACATATATATGGTTGGCCAAGGTCTATAGTGGAAGACACTTGGTCAAAGGTACACAGACTGGGGCTGAACCTATGATCACATGGATGGTAAGCCACACTTACACCTAAATGTGTAAAATGTATTATCATGTCTAAAACATTTCTTGTATCTGTGATATATATTAATTTACACGATGACCAATTTGAATAATAATTAGGTTAAAAAAATCTAAGTCTTAGTAAATCATTCTGTATGGGATGTTGAGAATGCTTCTGACAGTCTAAAATATATCATGTTAATGGTTTTTATTTGATCTTCTCGGAGAATGAAATTCACAAAAACAGCAAATTGTAAAAAGAAAAAAATATCATTCTGTTGCAATACTTAAAATTATTCCATTTTATTTGATTGGAAAAAAAAACAATGTGGAAAACAATGTGATATGTAAATAGAGATTACTGATGATTACTGTCTGTAATATTTAAGTGTTATTGAAAAATATTAAATTTATGGTAAGAGATAAAAGCAAGTAAGTTTTGTATGTCATTTTAATTAGTATCACATGCTGTCAGGCAGACATTTGCTTTCAAAAATTTTAGTAAAACCTAAGCTTGATGGATTACATTTGAAATATTTTTGATTATATCTTATATATTAGAAGTAAACAGAAAATACACTCCTGAAGAATAATCTGTATGTGACCTTCACCTTTCAGTGAATAACAAGCTGTTTTGATAGATGTAAATATAACAAATAAGGTACCTAGAAAAATCTGCAATGTCTTATTTCTAGTTGACTTCAACATTGATTGTAAGAACAGGATAAGTTTGTATCTTTTAGTAGATCTTTTTCTGTTTAATGAATTTCATACTTTTAACACAACTTTTACATTTATATATTTTGTTGATTTTCCTGTTTAATTTATTATTAATGAATAGCAGATTCACTATCAAGAATTAAAGATCAGACGAGAGATTTAAAATTCTAAAGGAATCGTTTCAGAAACGAAAGTAAATGAATATGCATATGTTGTTTGTTCTTGTTTGAGAATTTCTATCAATTACATGCTACGTTTGAACAGATCATTAACGAGATGGAGTCAGAGACATTGAAGAATGTCTTAGTTTTCAATGGTTATTTGTTTAATGTTTAATATTGAATATTGTTATGTAAGAAATACAGTTAATAAGCAGATATAAATGTGTCTCTGTCTTTCATGTTTTTATGTCTCGCTTCACAGATATAATATTTTAGCTGAATAAAAATGCTCAGATTTAAACCAAGCTTGATTGGTTATTAGTTTCATTATTGTGATTCTCAGTATCAGGTGGTATGTATAATTAATATACTGCTGTTTGTTAATCTTTAGGCATGGCTGTATGGTTAAGAAATTCTCTTCTTAACCACCTGGTTTTCAGTTTAATCCCACTTCATAGCACCTTAAGCAAGTTTCTTTTACTCTAGTCTGGGGCTGACCAAAATCTTGATGAATTTGATAGAAAGAAAGAGAAATGTAAATAACCTCACACCTTATAACTCAAGGATTTTTGAAACAGTGCAAATGGAAACAAATACACAGAAACTGACATGCATGTGAACACACACACACACATACACACATGCCAAAACAAAAGACTGGAAAAATTTAGCATTCTAAATTTTTCTAAATTTTTTTTTGTTTTAATTTTTAATTATTTTGCAAATAGAATTCACCAGAAAATTCAAATACTATGTATTTCATTTAAAATAAAACATCTCTATACAAGTATTCAACCACTGTCAACATGCAGATGAAATTACCAGGGTTTTCCAAAAATCCACCTATCCATTACATCGCCCATGGGCGTTTATTTGGATGGGTGGTTATTTGAGGTTAACAGTTGAAACAGAGTTAGTGCATACACACATACATACATTCATACATAAATCATAAAAAGTCAGGAAATATGGGAGGTGAATATATCTATTTTAACACTTGTCATCCTTAGGATTACAGCTGTTTCACAGCCCTCTTCAGGTAATAATAATTTCAGTGTTGAATAAATTATGCTTACATGTATGCACTAATATGCATGCTAGGCATTGTACAATAGGCATGTATATTTACAAATCAATGCAGATACAGAAAGCTAATTCATCAGATCACTAAAACATCATGATTGCACCAAATGCTTCTACTCTGTGCATACTTACAAAATTTTCTCTTTATACCGTAAACCCTTAAGTATAGTCAGCTCTTCAGTATAATATGCAGGGGATTTTTAAAGGGCTGTACCTCTGAAAAACCTAAATGTTGTATATAATACACACCCCTTCTCTAACTTGAGCCAAAGAGGTCTAAATAATGTCCTTGGTTTGTAAAAATGTATACAATAACGTCCTTTATTATTATTGTATATATAACATAATGTAAACGTGTAGCTTTTTTGTTCATTTTGTTTGCAGAAAATAAAGAAATAACAGTAATAACATTTAATAAATGTTGCTTACTGCAAGTTATTGATGATTCTTTTATGACTTCATTGCTTTCAGGCTTAGCTTAAGGTATTTTCGTGCCTGACATCACAAAATACATCGGTATAAACATTTCCAGACAGCAAATCGAGACTCAGACATTGCTTAGAAAATAATTTTCATTTTTCACCTCATATATAGTATGCACTAGGGATTTTGACCTTTAGATTTTGGGAAAAAAATGCAGATTATATTCGAGGATTTATGGTATATACAATGTATGGAAGACTGAGACTAGATAAAATTAGCTTGGTACCATCATCATCATCATCATCATCATCATTGTTTAACATCTGCCTTCCATGCTCGCATGGTCAGCAAAAATAAATATATGTTGGTTTATATCAATTAAGATGCTAGATCTAAGTTCAGAGAATTGACCATCGTTAATATTGACAAAAAACAGGAAGGGATAAAGAGAAGATGTAAATTAGCTATAGTAAATATAAATGAATTCAATAGGGAACAGATAACTGAAGATAGAAAGATTAAACCAAGAGATTGTATTGACTACAATAATTTTCAAGTAGGATCAAAAGATCTTATGGACCTTAATTTTAATCACATTTCCTAACTACATATCAAAATGCTTTCTATCTCAATGAACTTTAGGGAAATCAAAACAATGCATTTACATAGAAGCTAACACACATAAACATTGACATACTAAAAAAAATACAGAACCACTCTCTAAACAGAGACAAACATTAGTGCACACACACATACATCTGTATACCTATAGACACATATAGATACATGTAGATACAGACACACACACATATGTGCATGTATATATATACAGAGTAAATCCTTTGCAGATACACACCTATACAAGCACATTCATCTGTACACACACATATACATGTGTGTGTGTATATGTGTGTGTATATAATTATATATATACTTACACACACATGCTTACTTAGATATTTATAGATTTTACTTATAAATGAACATAAATATAAATAACAATATAAATGCAAACACACCTGCCTATTTAAATATACAAATTTAAATATATATCCATGCACTTAAACAGACGCAAACACATCTACACACATATAAACAAACATACCAGAATATAAGCACACACACACACACCACCACCACCACCACCATAACCACCACCGCCATCACCACCACCATCATCATCATTTAACGTGTTTTGTCCATGCTGGCATGGGTTGGACGCTTTGACTGGGTTGGCATGCTGGAAGGCTGCACCAGACTCCGGTTTGATTTTGGCATGGTCTTCTATCGTTGGATGCCCTTCTTAACACCAACCACTCCAAGAGTGTAATGGGTACTTTTGCATGCCACCAGCACGGTTGTCATTTGCATGACACCAGGGTGCATTTATGTGTCATTGGCATGGGTGCCATTTGGCGTGACACCTGCATCTGCCACAACTACAATTTTACTCAGTTTGATGGGTCTTCTTCTCAAGCATGACATAATGCCAAAAGTCTTGGGCAGTGCCTCCATGAGGCCCAAGCACATATATATGTATATATATATATATATAAATTTAAAATAAGGGTGAAAATTTGAATATTAATTTGATTAATATCAATTTAAAACCAGTGGTCTAGCATATTAAAATCTGAAGGTTCAGAAAAATTATATTACATACATATAAAAGGGATGGCCACTACGTGGACATCCTTTATGCTAGAAGTAGATCCACTATGGTCTTACCACTAAGAAAGGAATGTTCTCAAGAGAATTTAGCAAACATCAGAATGTAAGCAAGCAAGACAAATGAAAAGAAGCAATATATAGATTAATCATAAACTAGTTTCACTATTAACACTTACGTAAATTACCTATGTAATTGTCTGTAGCTCTTCAGTATGATCGTCATAGCAAATATAATTTGAAGAACTAGATACACAAGATGTCTGCATTTGATTGAACATGTATACAGTTCTACCAATTTCACTTGGTATTATCTTTCAAAAGTCTTCTTTTTCCACTGCTCTTGAATATGGCTGCCATGTCTACTTCTCTACAGCTGGATCCATGCCTTTTCAACTCTGCCTTAGCATCCTATCTCAAACTATTTTTAGGGCATCCTCTTTTCCGCTTCCCTTGTGAGCATATGTTTCTTCTTTCATGACTTATTGGTTTTGAATTGTCATTCATGCTTCTGTTACTTTGTTTATTCCTAGGTATGGGATGTTTGCCTGACACAAACCCATTTTTATCTCTGGGAAGAGATGGTACATATTGGTCTAACCTCTGTCAGTTTACCTGTCCAGTATGGAAGGCCCTATGAGGAACTTGTGCCCCACTGGCATAGCTCTCTGGGTCATTGAGGAACACAAGCCACAAGGTCTGGAAATTGTAGTGACTGCCTCCACATGCACCTCTACAATGCTCTCTCTGTTCCTCTGAAATAGCTTCTTATTTCTTTACTACCCACTATGGGCTAAACATAGAGAGAGCAAACAAGGACAGACAAACGGATTAAGTCGATTATATTGACCCCAGTGTGTAACTAGTACTTATTTAATTGACCCCGAAAAGATGAAAGGCAAAGTCGACCTCGGAGGAATTTGAACTCAGAATGTAGCGGCAGACGAAATACTGGTAAGCATTTCGCCCGGCGTGCTAACGTTTCTGCCAGCTTGCCACCTTAAATAGCTTCTGAAATAGTTTCTTGGCATTTCTCTCTTCGCAAAACTAATTTATCCTTTACTGTACCTCAGCTTCTAAGTTTTGTTGCATATGCTTTTCCCAGTCCTCCATTAGCAGAATGATAACCCTACACTCCCTTCTTGTCCAGATTTTCTTACAGATACACTGAACTACAGATGTTCAATCTGAACAAAATTCGCTTCAGTCTTATTAGTCATAGGAGACTTGTACAGACCATGAGCAGTGATACTTCTTATTTAACTATCTTGTTAAAAACAATCAACAATGAAAGAAACTTGTACACACTTACAATAACCAATTTCATTTCATTGTTACCAATAGATGTCTGCCAAAAAAGGGCCATTAAAACTAACTTCCATTATTCTACCCAGTGAATCAGAACAGTCAAAGATTAATAAACTATAAGAAAATAATTAGATGAAATATTACAGATAGAAAATATTAGTGTATTTGACTGAGAACATACACATTTGAAAGGCAGCAGTATGTCACTTAAAAGCTGAGAGGTTAAATGTTGAAATTTTGCGCTACACAGACTTTGTGGAACTGTCAGCTAAATTGGGGTTAGAAGTGACAAAATATAAAAAAAAAAAAAAATAAAGTATGTCTCTAGAATTAATCAGAATTCTAATGATGTGCATTATTCCATCTTTGCTCTAATGTCTGAGAATCGTAAATGTGAAAAAAATGTACAATTTTTATCTTAAATTGCCATTAATGTTAGTTATAAAATGTTCCATTTTGTTATGGCTATCAGATATTTACCTTTAAGTAGGTGTATCAGTATATGTGCGTGTGTGTGTGCTTGTGTCGATATGTATGTGCTTGTGTGCACATGTGTATATATTAAGTATATATGCAAGCAGGTGTGTGTGTTTAAGAAGCTTGCTTTGTAAGCATATGGCTTCAGGTTTGGAGACATTATGCAATATCTTGTAGGTTCAGGCTGGTCAATAATGTCATATGAATAAAATATAGAAGATAGAAACTTTGTGGAAGCTCATCACACACACACACACACACACATGCATATGTATATATATGTATGTGTGTGTGTGTATATGTATATGTGTGTGTGTGTGTATATATATATGTGTGTGTGTGTGTGTATATATATATATATATATAAATTTATATAAATAAGGATAAGATCATTATTTAAAATACCGATCATATCAAGTGGCTAGCATGGGAATAAAAACCTCATATGTAATAATTATTTATTAAAATCATAATTAAGGGTATCTAAAAGATACCACCATGCTAGATATAGCAGCCAAAACTTGACTCTAAAACCACATTAAATGTTCATACAGCACCAGGAGAGAAGACAGAGAGACAAAATAAACTAACAAAAAATTATTGGATAATTCCAGATCCGGATTTCTGGCTTTGCATAAGAAATGCTCTGCCTCATCAGTGGAATACACACAAAGTAGTGCATAAAAACAAATATATATATATATATATATACACATACACACACACACGCAACATATGAGTACTTACATATATGCATGTATTTATGTACTACTTTGCGTGTATTCCACTGATGAGGCAAAGCATTTCTTATGCAAAGCCAGAAATCCAGGATCTGGAATTATCCAATAATGTGTGTGTGTATGTGCATGCATGTATACGTGTTTGTGTGGAGTGTGTACATATGTGAATGCAGGGGGTTTATGACTATGTATTGTGTGAATATGGTTGCATGCATTTTTATCTGTTATCCTTTTTATTTTTCTACCTATTAGAGTAACTTGCCTTTTCTTCAACGATTTTTCATAGTGTCTGTTGCCATTAATAGCTGACAAGAATGTATCATAGCTCTTTTCTCCGACATTCGAAACTCCAAGTACTATAATGACAACCTTTTACACTTTGTTCTAAATTATAACATATATATTGGCTTGGTGCAATCCGGCCTCCTGTTTTTCCTCATTTGTGAACTCAGCGCCCTGATACATTTGACCCTTTAGCATTCAAACTGACCATATCAGTCCAAAATATTTGTTTCATTTTGAAACTGGCTAGATCCAGCCTCTCACCTTAACCCTACAATTTCATTCTTAAGCTAAACAATTACATCATTGAAATCTCTAAACTATAATATAATGCATGATAATTCAAAACAATGTGAATACATATGCTTCACATTTGACAGAATAATGTGAATACTAAAAAGTTAAATTTCTCCACTTGCTTCATTGGTGTTCCACTAACATAAAGAGTGTACTGGGAAGACTTTCTTTTGAGAACCAATGTCTCTCTTCACAACATTAATTCTCAACCCTGACTTTCAGCATGCTGCAATGCATCCATTCAGTGCATGTTAAAGATCACCTTCTGATGAAGTAAGTAGTATTATATTATGTAGCAGTTTAATAAAACATGTATGTGGTTAAATTTTTTACTGATGAATATTAAAAGGTTTGAAAATATGATTGTAAGGGTTTTGGCATCTTTGAAAAGCTTCTTTTTAATAAAATATCAAACAATACGACCTCTTTTGATGTATTGTTGATTACTTAGCTTATATAATATGCTAAGTATATCAATTACTAGAAATGAAAGTATTGATTTCTTTTTATCGGAAAGCTAACTGGTTTGAGAAAACAGCAATATACACTCACAGTGAAACATGCATACTATAACATAAACACAAACAGGAACATGCACATGCAGCACACACACACACATACACACACACACACACACACACACACACACAAGCACGCACATACACTTATAAATCTCTGATGCATACCCTTCAACAAGGTAACAGAATATGACACTAAACGTTTACCTTAAAATTAAGAAGAGAATGCTTAATTACGTCTTGTTGAGAAAGAATCATACATTTTGTGTAATTAAAATTCTGAAAGTTTTTAATGAAGTAAGATAAACTTGGATAACAATAACAAAAATATTTCTTTTATTCTAATAATAAATATGAAAAGAAAACTAAATTTGTTGTTATATTACTTCCAATTTCAGTTGCAAATGTTTGCGAGCTGGTTTGTGGCCTGTTGTAGTCATGTGTTATTACATCAATAAATAGATTTATGAGATCTAGTTTGGCTTGTAGTGTCTCCAGGTTGTTTAGCATCAATAGAATTATAGTATTTTATGAAGTCTAAATTAACAATGGATATTTGTATTTGTTTATTTTTTTGTCAATCTTTGTTGGTGCGGACGTATTCAACTTGTAGCTATGCTGTTCTTGCTTTTAAAAATGTTTGTATACACAAAAATGGGTGGATGTGTTTCTTATGATAATGTATGTTATATACATGAAGAGAGAGCAAGTGAGTGGGAGAGAGAGAGAGTTATGCAGCAATAATACAATAAGTTATATAAAGGCAGAAATTCATGAATCTATTAACACTCACATTATATGCTCGGCCACAACTAACAGACATAGTGTGGAAAAAATAAGTGATAATGGTAAAGGATGTTTATATGTGTACAGAATCTGAAAAGAAATGGCTAATTTTCTCATTGTGAAACATAAATCTAAGAAACAGACGAGTTTAGGTGAGTTAAGAGACTTGGAATTAAGAACATCTTGTTTGCTATGATAATAATTGTTGAACTATGATTATGAGATTGTAACTGTTTGCTTAGTTTTAGCTATTGCAGTCTGGTTTCTTCTTAGAGTACTTGACTCAGACATAAGCACTGTAACTTACACCTTGAGACACACAAGGCAGTAAGAATACTCCAGCCTATTTTCAAACTGTTTGTAGTGAGTACAGATATGTTACTCTATCAATAGTTTACCATTCAAATATTTTGCCTGATTTTCTGCTAGTTGCTTGCACTTGTTCTCTTTTAATATTTTTATTTTCTTCTGCTTTCTTAGATGCTTGTGTACACAGCACACGATTGGTATGTCTTAATGGTATAAATCTTGAAGCATTATTACCTGTTTAGTTTGAGTATCATTTACAGATTCTGTACATTACTAGGGATGATTTAGAGTTTTTCCTAACTTGATTGTTTCCATCAGATGCCAAGAGACTGACATAGTTACTTTCAAACACAAGTTGCCTTTCATAGCACATAGGAGTGGCTGTGTGGTAAGTAGCTTGCTTACCAACCCAGAACCATGTGGTTGGTAAGCAAGCTACTTACCACACAGCCACTCCTGAAGTTTCTCTTAGTTTCCATTTACCAAATTGGTTCACAAGTCTTTGGTCAGCCCAAGGCTATAAGTAGAAGAAAACTTTCCTAAGTTACCATGCAGTGGGACTGAACCTGGAACCATATAGTTGGGAAGCAAGCTTCTTACCACACAACCATGCCTGCACATATATTTGAAGCCATAATTGTGTAAAGTAGGATTGAGAGTATGAATTGCAGCTTCAAATATCCAGACATAATATTCTAATATATTTTTGTAGAGCAATGCTAATATATCTCTAAAATTAAAGTTTTGCTGTTGAAGCTATAGAAGTTCAAATAAAATTGATTTAAACTAATTTTATAAAGTTTATGAGGTTATTACATTTTTCTTTTTTAAATTGGAAGGCCTGAAAACAATTTAAGTTAATCTACTAGTTATTAAATGATGTTTATATATTTGTATTTTATAAGTGTTTTCTATGCTGTAATTCTACATTTATTTAATGTAATTCAACAGATATTAAAAAAGGTGTTTGGGAGAACTGACAGTGAATTGTCAATTCAAATAGTTTACACTTCAGATATGTCTAAAACCATGTTAGCATTGATAAAAAAAAATTTAAAAACTGTCAGTAATGATGATAATGATAAATATACTAGCTGACATTTAACATATTCTCACTTATGTTTAAAAATGACTATAAATGAATAGCTTTTAAAGATCTCTATCAATAATAGCTTCTGTTGATGGTAAAAGTGTATTACATATACTAGTTCTTAGAAACAAAATATGAGCTATAATAATTTCAGACAACTTGAGATTGTCTTTACATAATCTTAAGAGTCAACAAAGGAGGCTGTATATAGACATGTAATCTGCAAGAAATAGCAGCCAAATCTCACTCAAGTTGTACATCCACAGTCATAAATGAGCAAAAGACACATTGGATAATGTCTTTGTGAAGGTATGTAGCTTAGTGGTTAGAGTAAATGGCTCTTGACTGTAAGGTCATGAGTTCGATTCCTGGCAGCGTGTTGTGCCCTTGAACAAGATACTTTATTTCATGGGGCAAAAGACACATTGGACAATGTCTTTGTGAAGGCACATGGCCTAGTGGTTAAGGTAATCAGCTCACAATTGTAAGGTCATGAGTTCAATTCTTGGTAGTGTATTGTGTTCCTGTGCAAGACACTTATTTCATGTTACTCCAGTCTACACATCTGGCAAAAATCAGTTGTACCTGTAATTCAAAGAGCCAGCTTTGTCACATTTTGTGTCATGCTGAATTTCGCTGAGAACTATTGGGCTGTCTGGAAAGTTCGTGCCGATTTTTAAAGGAAAGAAAAAGGTCAATAAATACTTGCCATTAAACTTTTAATCAACCAGATATGAGCCATTTTGTTGCACACTGCATCACCATCTTTCCTTTAACTTGAAAATACCCTCTTCCCAGAATTGAGGTGGTTTCTTGGCAAAGAATTCATCAAGGTGTCTTTTTACATCATCCAAGGAACTGAAATTTTTACCATTAAGACTATTCTGCAGAGACCTGAATAAGTGGAAATCTGAAGGAGCAATATCTGGTGAATATGAAGGGTGGGGAAACACATCCCAGCTGAGCTGCAGCAATTTTTGCTTGGTTCCCAAAGCATCAAGTGCCAAAAATGAACTTTCTTATCTTCCATTTTAAAGGGTTACAGAATTAACACAGGTTATAGGAACATAAACCTTCTCCCATGAAAAGATAGCTTAAACTGGAGGTGTAGTCAAATCCTATTTTATGGACTCAACCATGTTCTAAAATAAGTCGAAAGGTAAGCTGCTATAAATCGGCACGGACTTTCCAAACAACCTAATACATTAAGGGTATGCATGTCAGTGGAATGCTCAGCCACTTGCACACTAATCTCATGAGCAAGCTGTCCCATTGATTGGGTCAGTTAGACCCTCCATTGTCATAATTGATAGAGTGCCAGTATATACAGATAAAAATTGGTTAGGTCACAAATGCAATGCATATAATTGTAAGCCTGTTTGATTAGAGTTGAACCGAGCTAAACAACAGCAGCAGTAGCAACAACAACATATCATTTTAAAAATATCCAAATTGGGTTTGAAGTCAATTATTCTCTTATTCTTTGCTGTGATATAATCAATATAAATTAATTTCTTCCATTGGGATGCATGTGATGTGTGTGGTGAGCTATGTAATGTATGTGGTGGAGTATGTAATATATGTGGTGAGTTTTGTGCTGCGTGGGGTGAAGTATGTGATGTTTTTGCACTGCAATATGTAATGTGTGTAGTGTGATGTTGTGTGGTATGTAATGTGTGCCCTGTAATATATGGTGTGTGTATGTGTGTGTGTGTGATTTGTGTGTTTTTGGTGTGGTATGTAGTATGTGGAGAAATATGTGATGCCTTTTGTAAGATATGTGATCTTGTGTGGTATGTAATGTGTGCAGTGAAATATATGGCATGTGTGTGTGTGATTTGTGTGTTTTTGGTGTGGTATGTGGTATGTGGGGAAATATGTGATGCCTTTTGTAAGATATGTGATGTGGTGTGGTATGTAATGTATGCAGTGAAATATATGGTGTGTGTGTGTGTGTGTGTGATTTGTGTGTTTTTGGTGTGGTATATGGTAAAACATGTGATGCCTTTAGTAAGATATGTGATGTGCGTGTGTATTGTGAAATGTGTGTTGTGTGTGTATATGTCTACTGAAATGTGTGATGTGTGTGAAGAAGTATGTGATGTATTTTAAGATGTTTAAGGTGATAGGACATGATTTGAGAGAAATTTGGTTGCTGCTAATGAATATATTATGTGTGCGTGAGTATGCAATGTTTATGGTGAAATATGTGATGTGTTTATATGATGAGAATGTGTGTGTGTATGTGTGCCTGTGGTGAAATGTGGTAAAGATGGTGAAATGTGTATGAATAGTAAATTGTGTGCTTTGTATATGTGGTAACATGATGTGTGCGTATGTACACATGTGTATGTACGTATGTCTAATAAAGTATATATTGTATGAGTGGTGAGATATGTAGATTGTATGTTTGTTGTTATTGTTGATGTTATTAAATAACACCAGGCTGATACTGGTCTGGTAAACTTTAGATCAAAGATGATATAAGTATAATTCCAGGCTTTAGTTCCGGATTATATTATCCAATGTACCCAGATGGTAGGGTTGATGTAAGAGAAATTTGGCTGCTATTTTCAGTAAGTCAAGTGACCACATAGAGGCTTCTTTGTTGGCTTACGTGTGTGTATATGTGTGTAGTGATGTATGAGATGTGTTGTCTTGTCTGTGCCTGATGTATGGACTGTGAGTATGCACATGTGAGAATTGTGTATGCATTTATGAAATGTGTGTATGTGCATGTAAGATTTAGTGTATGTATGTATGCATATGTGGTCTAGTGTGTGTGTGTGTGTGTGTTTGTATGTGTATGCTCACACATGTGGTGTAGTGTGTATGTATATGATGTAGTATGTGTGCATATGTGATATAATGTGAGTATGTATGTGCGGTGTGCATGTGTGTGTGTGTGTTTGTGTGTGTGTGTGTGTGTATTTGTATGTGTTTGCTCACACATGCGGTGTCGTGTGTATGTATATGATGTAGTATGTGTGCATATGTGATATAATGTGTGTATGTCTGTGCAGTGTGTGTGTGTTTGTATGTGTATGCTCACACATGCAGTGTAGTGTGTATGTATATGATGTAGTATGTGTGCATATGTGATATAATGTGTGTATGTATGTGCGGTGTGCGTGTATGTGTGTGTTTGTGTGTGTGTGTGTGTTTGTATGTGTATGCTCATACATACGGTGTAGTGTGTATGTATATGATGTAGTATGTGTGCATATGTGATATAGTGTGTGTATGTTTGTGCGGTGTACGTGTATGTGTGTGTTTGTGTGTGTGTGTGTGTGTTTGTATGTGTATGCTCATACATACGGTGTAGTGTGTATGTATATGATGTAGTATGTGTGCATATGTGATATAGTGTGTGTATGTTTGTGCGGTGTACGTGTATGTGTGTGTTTGTGTGTGTATGCTCATACATACGGTGTAGTGTGTATGTATATGATGTAGTATGTGTGCATATGTGATATAGTGTGTGTATGTATGTGCGGTGTGCGTGTGTGTGTTTGTGTGTGTGTGTGTGTGTGTGTGTTTGTATGTGTATGCTCATACATACGGTGTAGTGTGTATGTATATGATGTAGTATGTGTGCATATGTGATATAGTGTGTGTATGTTTGTGCGGTGTGCGTGTATGTGTGTGTTTGTGTGTGTGGTGTGTGTGTTTGTATGTGTATGCTCATACATACGGTGTAGTGTGTATGTATATGATGTAGTATGTGTGTATATGTGATATAGTGTGTGTATGTTTGTGCGGTGTGTGTGTGTGTGGTGTGTGTGTGTGTGTTTGTGTGTGTGTGTGTGTGTGTGCATGTGTGAGCTGTTCCATTAAATGAATGTAATCTCTTGTCAAATCAAATTAGATGAAAGTAATCTGCTGGTGATCCAAGTTCACAACCCTGGCTCAGTTTCTGGTTGTAGTGTCATTTCACTTCCCTTCACACTACTAATGGTCTTTAGAAAAGGCATGAATAACACACACTCCTATTCTCATGCTCTTCTCTGTATCACTTTCAAAAATTCAATATCAATTTATTCTGGTTCTTTGCACTCCGAGTTAGAATCCTACTGAAGGCAAATGTTTTTCATTCATCTTTCCGAGGGTCAATGTGTAAGGCAACAGAAAGAAGTGAGCTAGGAAAATCATTACTGAGCCAGACGAAATGTTGCTAAGCATTTTGACCATTGTTACATTCTAAGTTCAAATGCTGCCGAGGTTGACTTTTCATCCTTTGTTACATTTTAAGTTCAAATACTGCCAAGGTCAACTTTGCCTTTCATCCTTTCAGAGTCAATAAAATAAGTACCAGTTGAGCACTGAGGGTCAGTGTAATCAACTTACCCTCTTCCACTAAATTTCTGGCTTTGTGCCAAAATTTGAAAGCCAAATATAAATCTTGGGTGATTGGCTGGCAAGAATGTTAGAGCGCTGGAAGAGATGCCTTCAAATATTTGTTCCAGTTCTTTTCATTCTGAGTTCAAATCCTCTTGTTCCCTACTTGAGTGATAACCTTAATCCTTTGCCCATTTTTTTTTTTAATATTTTACCTTTTATCCATTCTTTTAGAGTTTATAAATAAAGTTCCGGGGTTAATTTTTTTACTGGGGTTAATTTTTCTCTCCCTTTCTTCTTTCTTTCTTTCTTTCTTTCTTTCTTTCTTTCTTTCTTTCTTTCTTTCTTTCTTTCTTTCTTTCTTTCTTTCTTTCCTTCCTTCCTTCCTTCCTTCCTTCCTTCCTTCCTTCCTTCCTTCCTTTCCTTCCTTCCTTCCTTCCTTCCTTCCTTCCTTCCTTCCTTCCTCCTTCCTTCTCCTTCCTTCCTTCCTTCCTTTCTTTCCTTCCTTCCTTCCTTCCTTTCTCTCTCTCTCTCTCTCTATTTTGAAATTGGTTACTTTTGTGCCATGAGGAGGATTGTAGCAGATCACTCATTGTGAACCCTTTCTTCAGAAACGAAGAAGGGCTGAATGAGTGCTCAGCACACTCTTCTCACAAGAAGCAGATATGCTACTGGATCTGTCCTATGACTGAACAACGTGGTGTGACTGTCAGCCCTGTCTCAATGCATAGGCAAACTGGGTCGTTGCCAGGGGGTGAGAGAAGGTCACCACAGCTCAGTGTTCACTTATGTATCCTGTGGTTGCGTATGTAAGAGCCTTAATGCATGTCTTTACCCAAGTAGGGAATATAAAGTTACTAATTTGGCACTGAGTACAGTTCAGTATAGAAATGAAGAAGAGGGATAAGAAGAAATAAAAGAGGCAGAAGAGAAAGAAAAAAAACAAAGAAGAATGTGTAGGGATGATTATTCCAGATATAATTGCTCTACAACAGAAAATTGGTTTAGTCTCTTATCCAACAACTGCAATACAGATAAATCTTTCAGCACATAGGATACGCTATAAATATAACTTTGATGTTTATGTTTGCATTTGGTAATGTGAATGTGTTTCAGTCTGTACTGGAATTTTAGAAGAGTTAGATATACAGAAAAATTAACTGGAAGTTGGGTAATTTTGTATGCATAGCTATGAGAGTTAAAGTGTTTTGGAGTGAGTCCTTGTCTTATTTCTTTACTGCCCACAAGGGGCTACACACAGAGAGGACAAACAAGGACAGACAAACGGATTAAGTCGATTATATCGACCCCAGAGCATAACTGGTACTTGTTTAATCGACTCCGAAAGGATGAAAGGCAAAGTTGACCTCGGCAGAATTTGAACTCAGAACGTAGCGGCAGACGAAATACCTATTTCTTTACTACCCACAAGGAGCTAAACACAGAAGGGACAAACAAGGACAGACAAACGGATTAAGTCGGTTACATCGACCCCAGTGCGTAACTGGTACTTGTTTAATCGACCCCGAAAGGATGAAAGGCAAAGTTGACCTCGGCGGAATTTGAACTCAGAACGTAGCGGCAGACGAAATGCCTATTTCTTTACTACCCACAAGGGGCTAAACACAGAAGGGACAAACAAGGACAGACAAACGGATTAAGTTGGTTACATCGACCCCAGTGCGTAACTGGTACTTATTTAATCGACTCCGAAAGGATGAAAGGCAAAGTTGACCTCTGCGGAAGTTAAACTCAGAACGTAGTGGCAGACGAAATACCTATTTCTTTACTACCCACAAGGAGCTAAACACAGAAGGGACAAACAAGGACAGATAAACGGATTAAGTTGGTTACATCAACCCCAGTGCATAACTGGTACTTATTTAATCGACTCTGAAAGGATGAAAGGCAAAGTTGATCTCAACGGAATTTGAACTCCGAACGTAGTGGCAGACAAAATACCACTAAGCATTTTGCTCGTCGTTTTAACGCTTGCCAGTTCGTCGCCTTAAGTCCTTGTCTAATTACTTCTCAGCCATAATTAAGCAGACTTATGATCACAGGTATTGAAGCCATGAGCATTTTGTCTTTATTTCAGATATAACAATACAATATTTCCTTCCTTTTTTGACACGGCAGAGTGTGATATGAAAGAGATGTAGCTTCTTGTTCTAGTATGTACTGGTTTTCTTGTTGATGCATAAGGAAATAACTTATCAAGGTGTTTTTCTATGTACTATTTCTGTATATGTTTATGGCGCCATCGTAAAGCTAAAAGTTGTGTATGTATGTACGATATTATTGTATGAGGAAAACTTACGTATTTAGTATATATGATGCAACTGAAAAAAACTAAAAGCTGTGTATATGTTGGGTTAATGTATTGTGTAACTAAAAGTTACATATATGTATGTATAGTGCTATTGTATAGCTAAAAGTTATTCATATACTCTTTTACCTGTTTCAGTCATTTGACTGTGGCCATGCTGGAGCACCGCCTTTAGTCGAACAAATGGACCCCAGGACTTATTCTTTGTAAGCCTAGTACTTATTCTATTGGTCTCTCTTGCCGAACCGCTAAGTGACGGGGACGTAAACACACCAGCATCGGTTGTCAAGTGATGTTGGGGAGACAAACACAGACACACAAGCATATACACACACACATACATATATATACATATATACGACGGGCTTCTTTCAGTTTCCATCTACCAAATCCACTCACAAGGCTTTGGTCGGCCCAAGGCTATAGTAGAAGACACTTGCCCATGTTGCCACGCAGTGGGACTGAACCCGGAACCATGTGGTTGGTAAGCAAGCTACTTACCACACAGCCACTCCTGCGCCTTAAAGGCTATATGTGTGTATGATATTATTGTATAACAAACAGTTGTGTATATGTATTGCAGTACTATTGTATAACTAAATGTAGTACACATTTCTTGTTTCTTAATGAGAATTACTTCCTTGATCTGGTTTCTGTTTTAATTGCTTAACTCTTTCGACAACAGCCTGCCTAAGATGGCCTCTGGTTCTGCAACACAAGATCTTTCATGTTAAAGTGCTTAAATTTAAATTAAAGCTTCATCTCATAATTGTCTGTGTCAGAGCCTTTCATTAAATTATGTTCCAAATGCTGGTTTGATAATTGTTTCAACAATTATAAACACAAGGCCTGAAATTCCGAGAAAAAGGGAATAACCAGTAAAAACAATGATCAGTACTGCTACTTGACTGGTACTCTATTGACCTAAGAATGATGAAAGCCAAAGTTGAGTTTAAGGCATTTTGCTCAACACTGTAATGATTCTGCTAATTCACTGCCTTCAGATGTCAGTTTAATAATGACAAACCTGGTTAGTTTATTAAAACCTTCCAAATTCTTGGTTATTTTAAAAATTAATTCATAATTATAGGCGTAGGAGTGGCTGTGTGGTAAGTAGCTTGCATACCAACCACATGGTTCCGAGTTCAGTCCCACTGCATGGCACCTTGGGCAAGTGTCTTCAACTATAGCCTTGGGCCGACCAAAGCCTTGTGAGTGGATTTGATAGATGGAAACTGAAAGAAGCCCGTCGTATATATGTGTATATATATATATATATATATATAAGGAGAGAAAAAAATGCATGTAGGAGCTATATATATATATATATAGCTCCTACACGCATTTTTTTATCTCCTTGTTTCTCTCCTTGTTTCTTTTCTGTGTATCTTTCTGTCGAAGAGCGTAGGCTCGAAACGTAAAAGACTTGTTCTATTTCTATTCCTGAGTGCCATACTAATACATTTGTTTGTTTGTACTCCACCTGCCTTCGTCTTTTGTTTATTTTCGTAAACCTTCCCGTTATATATATATATATATATATTTATGTGTGTGTGTATATGTTTGTGTGTCTGTGTTTGTCCCCACCCCAACATTGCTTGACAACTGATGCTGGTGTGTTCACGTCCCCGTAACTTAGCGGTTCGGCAAAAGAGACCAATAGAATAAGTACTAGGCTTACAAAGAATAAGTCCTGGGATCGAGTAAAGGTGGTGCTCCAGCATGGCCGCAGTCAAATGACTGAAACAAGTAAAAGAGAATCTTAAGCAGAGTATTTCAGGAGAAATATATTTACAATAAAGTTAACTCTGTTATAATACGTTGCAATGTAAGCTTCTTATTTCGCATCTATATGCAAAGCGCCATATGTTTATAAGTCTAAGATACTATCATGTAAGCTTGAGAATTTGCAAACAGCTAAAAGTTGTAATACCAATGTCAATATTAATGCATACAAAGAATTCATCACATCTGTATTGAGATTTATTAGTTGAGGTGATAAATGAGACTTGGCATTTAGTTTATATTTTTATGTAATTTTGATTTGATTTAGTAAGGATTCATGATGTTTTGGGGTTTCTCTTTGTATTATGGTAATTATCAATGAATGTACTTATACATCATCATCATCATCATCATCATAATTATCAACACCATCATCATCATCGTTGTCGTCGTTATCGTCACTACCACCATCACCACCACCACCACCAAAACCACCACCACCATCATCATCATCATCATCATCTGCATCGTTATTACACTTGCTTTTCCATGCTGGCATGGGGTGGACATGTCTCACAATGTCTTGCCCCTTGTTCCCTTAATCTTCTGAACCACACATCAACAAAGAAATCTGCCAGTCTGTGTTGTCTTGTATTTCATGAAATTAGGCATAGTTTCTGCGGCTGGATGTCCTACATATCACCAATCTCTTTACAGCATGAATTGAAAATATTTTATTATGCCACAAACACTAGAGAGTTTGACTGCAGAAGCATGAAGAGTTCTCTTTATACTGTATCAGTCTATGAGGGGGTGCTGAAAAGTTTAGCACCTCCTCCTGTATCTATCTATCTATCTGTCTGTCTGTATGTCTGTCTGTCTATACACACACACACACATTTCACACACACACATTTCACACACACACATTTCACATACACACACACACATTTCACATACGCACATTTCACGCACACACATTTCACACACACACACACACACATTCACATACACACATTTCACACACACACACATTTCACATATGCACATTTCACACACACACATTTCACACACACACATTTCACATACACACACTTCACACACACACACAATGAGGTACTGGAAAGTTCCTAGTCTTGGGTAAAAGAAAATAGAAGGAGGATCAGTTAATTATGATTTTATTCAACATATTCCCCTCTCAGATTCCCACACTTATTCACTTTTTCTAAGCCCTGTAAAAGAACTTGGACGGTTGGACCTCTGACAAGACCTTTCATAGTACCCTTTAAGCCAGGAACCTTTCAGCACACCCTCATGTATGTATCAACATCATCATTTAGTGTCCATTGTCCATGCTGGCATGGATTGGACAGTTTGACCTGGGTTGGTAAGCTGAGAGGTTGTGCCAGACTCTAGTCTGATTTGGTATTTTCTACAGCTGGATTCCCTTCCTAACACCAACCACTCCTAGAATGTAATGGGTACTTTTATGTGCCACCGGCATGGGTGCCAGTTTGTGTGACACCAGTATCTTCCAAGACTATGATTTCACTTGGCTTGATGGGTCTTCTTCTCAAGCACAGAATATCACCAAAGGTCTTGGTCATTTGTCATTGCCTCCATGAGGCCCAGCACTTGAAATGTGCTTTTTATGTGTCACTGGCATGGATGCTAGGTACGTGACACCAATATTGGCCACATTGCTTCCCTGAGGCCCAACGCTTGAAAATTGCTTTTTATGTGCCACCAGTATGGATGCCAGTTATGTGACACCGACAATGGCCAATAAAAGAATATATATCGGTGTGTGTGTGTGTGTATGTAAAATTTTTCTTCTTTAGATTTTGAATATGGTTTTGCATATTTTTTGCATTTCTAAGTATGTTAGCATCTCTGAAAATTTCATATTTATATGCCAACCTTACTGATTCATCTATTGTTTCTTTGGCAACTATGGTGGAGTCTATACTTCACTGATGAGGTTATGATAAGCAAGGAACATGTAAGAAGTTGTTTCTCATATATGCTGAAACAGTTAAAACAATATTTTAATCAATGACTAATACCACTGTTTCCAAACTACATAATTATTTCTAATTATCATTTTAATGTTCACTGATTTAAATATAATACCTTATCATAGATATAATAATAATAAATAAATGCACCCTTTTAAATCCTAGCCAGGCTCATGGGCCCATTTTCCTGGTTTCTATGGCGTATGTGTTCCCCAGCTGGACGCCAGTCCATTGCAGCGTTACTCATTTTTGCCAGCTGAGTGGACTGAAGCAACGTGAAATGAAGTGTCTTACTCAAGAACACAACGTGTCGCCTGGTCCAGGAATCGAAACCACAATCTTATGATCATGGTGCTGACACCTTAACCACTAAGCCACGTACCTCCACTATCATAGATATAATGTATCAAAATTTTAGAGAAGGAAGCTGTCAAGTAACCTCAACACCCACCAGTACTTGACTGGTACTTAATTTATTGACCCCTGAAAGGATAGAAGGTGAAATATACTTCAATGGAATTTGATCTCAATACATAGAGAGCCATAACACATACCACACAGCAATTTTGACTGATGTTCTAATGATTCTTCAAATCCACCATCCATATTGTATCGAATATAAAAACATTGGCTTAACGATTAGTTTTCATGAAGTTGGCTTCCTGAGTAATTTACTGTTAATTAAGTTATGCTTGATTATACTAATTTCTGTGTTTAGTAGCCTATTGTTAGGATGTATTAAGTATGATCTTAACTGTAATGGTTTCATGATAATGATTTCATAAATCTGAGAAAGTAATTGTTTTTAACAAATCCAGTTGTTATTAAGCTTAATGTTGGTACGTGTGTTGCATGTGAATACTTTGTACATATGTATTAACAGAACCTTCAGTTGTTGATATACAGAATAGCAGACCTATATATATATATATATATACAAATACAAGCACAAACACACACACACATTCTCACACATATATGTGTAGAAATGCCTTGCACATAACAACCTATTATTACACATTACTGACAGTAAATCTATTGGATACATGCATGCAGATAATGATTTAGCAGTTTTCACCTGCTACACGTATTATTATTATTGTTGTTGTTTTTTTTTGTCTTGAAAATGAACGGCAGTCAAACAAAAACATAAATAGTAAAATAACATAATCTAGTTATGTTTTTAATCTAGCACCAAAAACCAAGGAAAATATCCAGATTTTTAGTAAAATTAAATAGTAAATAGTTAACTAGTGTTGTAATTGTATTTACAATTCCACAGATACCAAAGTGAAGAATTTGCTGTTTAAAATGAACTGCATATACATGTAAAATTGCTGCCAAAATTTATGATTGGATATGAAATATTTTACATGAACAAACATACACACAGACACACAACCACATGGAGAGAAATGTGTAGACATCTTGCATGATTTCATGCAAACATATTTCTCACACAGTACACAGCTGTCGTTGAAGACGGCAAATACAAAACACAAAATAGCAGGTTTTAAAAACTTGAATGTTTTAGATAAATATATTTCTGGCTTCAATGAAACCATACAAATCACCCATAATTTTCTCAGGGAAAATCTAATTTGTTTTTTCCTTTTATAAACATGCTAGAACTCTCTAAGTTGAAAAGTTTTGTCATCATGACGATGATGATGATGATCATCATCATCATTTTTGCAGTTGTCATCATCATCATCAACTTCGTCACTGGTTTTAAGTGTGCATCAGTGTAAAAAAAAAAAAACAAACAAAAATCTGTAAATGTTTTTGTGTGCGTCTATTTGTGCTTCATGTAAAGGTGTTATTATTTTGTATCTGATACAGTTATGGAATATGTTTCCATTCATCCTTAGCATGAACTGTTCACTTGTTAAAACTCTGATAAAGCTGTGAGATATCTCACCGGAGATTGTCTCTATGAATTCACAATGCCTCCCCCATTGGTACTTAGAAATATCTTGCATTATAAGTATATAGAGTTTTAGCAACTAGTTATCCACTCTGTTATGGCTAAGTAGAAGTGTATGTGAGTGTGTGTGTGTGTGTGTGTGTGTGTGTGTGTGTGTTGTGTACAGAAAGAGGGAGAGAAAGAGAGAGAGAAAGAAAGGAAGACAGACGGAGGGATAAATTTGATGAGTTTTTACAACTTTTTTCAGGGAACTGCTTCATGTCTTGGCAGGCAGTCAACAGTGTTAAAGAATATAAAGATTAAAGTTGTAGTTGAGAAAAATTTAGCTGATAAGGAGGACTGGAAGCCATCTGAATATTGGAAAATGGTTACTTGCATCATAATGATTTGTGTTGGGTATTAAAATGCCAACATCATGGCTGCTGCTCTGTGGACACGATATAGGCTGTAGGACATGACATGGACAGTAGCAATGGAGAAATGGAGATTATGAAGCCCTGGCCAGCAGGAAGGGACACAGCAGGCATTCTGACTGCCTTCACATGCTGGAATTCATCTGCACATCTTTGAACAGAACCTTAGTCTCAATTCATATGTCTATGTGAAGCTGCCAGAGACTGTGGTCAAACCCTAGTTGAAGAGGGTTGCAGGTTACAAGAAAGTTAATAGTAGAAAGGATAGGGATAGAGGATTGGAAAGGGTGGGTGTGAAAAGAAAGTGACAAATATATAGGCATAGGAGTGGCTGTGTTGTAAGTAGCTGGCTTACGAACCACATGGTTCCAGGTTCAGTCCCTCTGTGTGACACCTTGGGCAAGTGTCTTCTACTATAGCCCCAGGCTGACCAAAGCCTTGTGAGTGGATTTGTAGATGGAAACTGTAAGAAGCCTGTTGTATATATGTACCAGGATTTGGCTCCTTGCCATACCCCTGGAAAGAATCAGAAATGGTTGTTGGAGAATTTCTATGACTTCCCCAGCTTCTATTTCCAGCTTCCTACACAAAACTTCTTTCATAAAATCTGTGCTAATCTCTTCTTTAAAAGTTTTTTTTTATATAGGTATTAATTTTTAATTTAAGAAATTTCTTATTGAGAATTTTTTTCTTAAAACTTATATACGCCATCATCGTCATCATCATCATTATTTAACATCCATTTTCCACACTAGCATGTGTTGAACAATTAGACTAGATCCGAGGCGCATGACGCATGTGTTGGACTCCATTGTCTACATTAGCATGGTTTCTATAGCTGGATGCCTTTCTTAAAGCAAACCATTTTACAGAGTGTAGGCACAAGAGTGGCTGTGTGGTAAGTAGCTATCCTGATTGAAATGATATATATATATATATATATATATATATTCTTTCTTAGAATGCTCATAATACAAACATAAATAGGAAATACTTCCTTTATATCTAAAGCATTTCATGGTTTGAGTAATCCAAGTGTATGTCTTCCCAATCTAAAGAAAATGAATTAAACTACAAGGGTAATGCCATTTTGTTTAGGACAGGTATAATTACCAACACAGGAACATGTACCATACACCAAAAGGAAACTGGTCCTCTGTGGTTCACATCCCTACTTCTCAACATAGTCACTGTTTCTCTCAATAGCCATATCCCACCTTCGAATGAGAGCATGTTTCCCTGCCCGTAAAATTCTGTTGACTGTTCTTTGAGCCACTTCTTCACTACAGTTTTCTCTTCCTCATCACTAGAATAATATAGCGCCTTCAGACTATCATCTCTTCAGCCCCATGAAAGAGGGTTTGAGAGGTAAACATTATTCCAGTGATGAAGAAGTGAAAACTGCAGTGAAGTGGCCCAAAGAACAGTCAACAGAACTTTACAGGGCAGAGATACATGCTCTCATTCGAAGGTGGAACATTGCTACTGAGAGAAACGGTGAATATATTGAGAAGTAGGGATGTGATCTACAGAGGGCAAGCTTCATTTTGGTGTATGTTAAATGTCCCTGTGTTGGTAATTATACCTGTCCTAAACAATATGGCATTACTTTTTGACTCGCCCTCGTAAGTTGGGCAGTATTGAAACTTATTTGAAATTGCCAATAACATAAGCTAAATCTTCTATTATTGTACAAAGATATAAATTAACTGTATAAGAGGGGAGGAAAAGGCTCCATATGATAGCTGAGATGATTACTTATTTGGATCTCTATCATCTTTGATAAGTTGGGAGATTGATAGGTCAGTCGCTTTCAAGGTAAAAGAGTTTACCCTTGTTGGTGTTGAAACACACTTTCACTTGTTTACAAGAACTGCATTTTCACAGTCTTATTGTAAAAACACATTATAAAATAACTATAAAATAGTTTATTCCCAACTCTGAAAAAAAAAAAAAAAATGATAGCACTCATAAAACCACTTGATAGAGTGATTGCCTCCAGAGAGCTACCTGTTATTGTATCATTGAAGGAGAAATAGAAGCGTGGTAATAAATCAAAGCTTGGAACTATATACTTTTTGTCTGGAAATTTCACAGTTTAACAGTTAAATATAGCAAATGTATTTAGTGAACACAATACATTCCTCAAGCAGAGATGCAGCTGATGTCTAAATATTTTCTTTTGTTTTTTTTTTCTTATTTTCTCTTCTATTATCTCTCCTTTATTTGTTTTCCTTCTTGCTTTTGTGTTGGTTTTGTTTTTGTCTCTGTGTAACTTTTTAATTCTAATGCAAGAATTTGGCGAACTATTTATCCTAACTTTCCAAATACTATAGACATCCCCACTGGATATTTTGAATGCAACTATTCGAATTAGTTCTATTCTGTAAAGTAGCGCTTAGATAATATTTTGCTTTATTAATAATTGTTAGTCATCATCATCATCATCGTCATCATTACCATCGTCATCATCAGCATTATGCTTTCCATGCTGGTATGGCTTGTTGTTATATAAGCCAGCGTTTATATGGAGTTACTGCTTTCTTTAGCATGGAGATGGGGCCATGTCTTGCTTATATGTTGTATTTTGGCATGGTTTTTGTGGTCAGATACCCTCTTTAATGCTATTCCTTTTACAGAGTGCACTGGGTACATTTTATTGTGGCACCAACACCAGTGAAGTTGTCTCATATCCTGCGAGAAAATCTCACAAATGCCAGTACCATGATAAAATGCACTCATCTACAATCTTCATCATCGTTTAACATCCGTTTTCCATGTTAGCATGGGTTGGACGGTTCAACCAGGGTCTGGGAAGCCAGGAGGCTGCACCAGGCTCCAGTCTGATCTGGCAGTGTTTCTAGAGCTGGATACCCTTCCTAACACCAACCACTCCGTGAGTGTAGTGGGTGCTTTTTACATGCCACTGGCACAGGTGCCAGGGGAGGCTAGCAACGCCCACGATCGGTTGGTGCTTTTTACGTGCCACATATATATATATTTATGTATATATATTTCTACCTTCTCTATAATATATATATATATTTATATATATATATTTCTATCTTCTCTATAAATTTGCCACTTGATATGAAAATTTTTGTATTAATGGAAAACCTCTATAATTAGCTGATGAGTGCTCAGCATTTTAAAACTGTTGTAATACTTACAACATTTAATAAAATGATGTAGTATGAAACGATCGTATCAAATTACTAGAGTCATTCTTGTTGCTTATTTTGAATATATATATATATATGATGATTGCTTCATCTCGAAAGTGATAACTGTCCCCTCAACACACACACCACACCCCATCACACAGCACAATCCCTCCTTTAATGAGCCCTCAGGTGACTTTCAAGACCAGCTGCTGACTGAGAGGGTTTAAAACACAAATGACAGATATTATTCAAGTTTCTTCTTTGGAATCTGATTCTGAAGGAATGTTTTCACGAACAAGCATATGTCTGTTAAGTTCAGATATTGTCTTACAAGTTGGGGTTCAAGATTATTAGCTACCTGGGTATTATATGCAGAAGAAGACATTTGCCCAAGGTGCCATGCAGTGGGACTGAACCCAGAAACAAAATAGGAATTTTAAAAGAAGCATCTGTAAAACATGAAGTAGCTATGGGGGTCCATCAGAATAGACTAGTAATCAAAGGGGGCCATCAATAAAAAAAATGGTTGAATATCTCGGGCATGTATGAATTTGCTCAGGTGACCAAAGAGGGGAATAGGAGAGAGAGAGAGAGAGAGAGAGAGAGAGAGAGAGAGAGAGAGAGAGAGAGTGCTGTAATCAGAAGAAGTGGATTTGAATTAGTGGACGGCGCAGGAGCATAACAGGCAGAGAGTTATTTGAGAGAGGAACAGTTTTTGTCTATCGATTTCCACTCACAAATCATTGGTCAAGAACAGTGCTGTCTTGACCCTTTTATATTCGGATTACTTTACCAAATATAATGCTTATTTATTCACATTGTTTTGAATTAGTCATGCATTATCTCATAGCTGTGAGATTTCCATGATGTGACTCTACTTCAGGAATGGTATTGTCGGGTAGGTGTAAGAAGCAAGATTTGGCTTGTTTGAACATAAAGAAGGTAGAATATTTAAACTGAACATGGCCAGTTTGAATGGTAAAGGATTAAGGTAGGGCACTTTCGGCACTTGCCCAGGGGCCTCACATGTCTATGGGCTCAGTTCTGATCTATATATATGCTGTGGCTTGCTGTCAGTAAATAAATACTAGAGGGCCTAGTGTACTGAATTGCCTGTAGCCTACAATGCTTTTGAGATGGCTCAGGTGAAGCTGTGAATAGTTTTATAACTTTTAGGTCAAACACAACAATCTGAAAATGCTAACAGTCACCTACTTCTGCAAAAGTGAGTTTAGAAATATGTACCAATAGTACAAGAAAAGTGAATTCTAAGAAGAAATATCTGATATTTTGAGCAGCATTTATCTAGTTCTAGTTAGCTATAACCATTAAGACTAGCATGTATAACAGCTGGTCAAAATGCCACGCAGTAGGATTAACCCTTTTGATACTAAGCCGGCTGAAACTGCCTCTGGCTCTGTAGTTCAAATGTCTTGTTCTCAAAAGTTCTGAATTAAAATCTTCCATCAAACCTTAGTCACAATTTATGTTCTTAACACAAGCTTAATGATAACTAAGCTATTTTACTAAATTCTTTGTTATATTTAAAACTAATTGAAAGAAACACAGAGCATCTCAAAATAAATACAGTAGCGAAAGGGTTAAATCCAGGATGCCATTGTTGCAAAGTGAACTGCTTAACTGCACTTTTATAAATAAAGTACCTTTTAGCCATTTTAATACCAGTGGCTCCCAATAAGAAATGACTCAGAACATGATGAATCATAACCCACCTCACTGCCGAAATATTATAGCTATTTTATAATGTATTGCAACATGTGGGGATTAATGTAGATGATTGTGACCATTAAATTCTTTTAACAATAGACTTTCACTGATATTATCAAAATTTTGCTGCAGAAGTGTTGAACAAAATATTGTTTCATCAGCAGTAGAACTTTTACACATTTTAAAAATTCATATTTGAAGTGAAAATACATATTTTGTTTAATAGTTTAATTTTGTATAATGAGATATATCAATACTTGATAAAAACTGAGAATTTACTCATCAAAGCATATCTTAACACAATACCTATCCTATACAAAATGCACCATTATTTTCAGTTGACTTTACTGCAGCTGATTAACCATTTCATTATCAAATTTATAATGAAGTTCATTATATGTTTTATTTTAATGGTTTGAAAGGTGTCGAGCTGGCAGAAACGTTAGCACGCCCGGCGAAATGCTTAGTGGCATTTTGTCTGCTGCTCCGTTCTGAGTTCAAATTCCACCAAGGTCGACTTTGCCTTTCACCCTTTAGGGGTCGATTAAATAAGTACCAGTTATGCACTGGGGTCGATATAATCGACTTAACCCGTTTGTCTGTCCTTGTTTGTCCTCTCTGTGTTTAGCCCCTTGTGGGTAGTAAAGAAATAGGCATTTCATCTGCTGTTACATTCTGAGTTCAAATTCCACCTTGGTCGACTTTGCCTTTCATCCTCTTGGGGTCGATAAATTAAGTACCAGTTACACACTGGGGTTGATGTAATCGACTTAATCCGTTTGTCTGTTCTTGTTTGTCCCCTCTATGTTTAGCCCCTTGTGGGCAATAAAGAAATAAGAGTCCTTAGCCCAAAGGGTAAGATGTTAAGCAGTGTTTTGTCCATCTTTACATTCTGTGTTCTAATTCTGCCGAGGTCGACTTTGCCTTTCATCCTATCAGGGCAATAAAATAAATGCCAGTCAAGGACTAGGGCTGATGTAATCGAATTACTCACTACCCCAAAAATTGCTGGCCTTGTGCCAAAATTTGAAATCATTATTTTAATGGTTTCTAAGACGGTGAACTGGCTGAATCATTAGCATGTCAGACAAAATGCTTAGTGCTATTTCTTTCAGCTCTTTACATTCTGATTTCAAATTCTGCCAAGGTTGACTTTACCTTTCATCATTTTGGGGATTATCATCATCATTTAATGTCTGTCTTCCATGCATGCATGGGTAGGACGGTTGACAAGGGCCGGCCAGGCAGAAAACTACCCTAGGCTACTTTGTCTGCTTTGACAGGGTTTTTACAGCTGGATGCCTTTCCTAACACTAACCATTCTGCAGAATGGACTCAGTGCTTTTTATGTGGTACTAGCACGGGTGAGGTTAGTTTTGGCATGAATTTTACAGCTAGATGTCTTTCCAAATGCCAACCACTATACAGTGTGAACTGGATGCTTTTTAAGTGGCACCGGCAGTGGCAGGGTCACCAAGTAACTCGCAAAACAAGGAATTATGAGAGAAGCAAGGGCATTTGCGGAGGGGTGCTTGTGTCAGAGGATGAAAGGGTAGTGTGACAGAGAGAGACAGAGAGGTAGAAACAGGTGTCTTGCCATAACAGAGCAGGCATTGGAGGAGGTGATCTGGTATCAGATGATGAAAGATTAAAGTGTGATAGAGAAACAGAGAAGCAGAAATAGATGTCTTGCGATAGGAGATAGATATAATAAAGTACAAGTCAAGTACTGGGGTCAATGTACTCAACTAACCCACTCCCTCTAAAATTGCTGGTCTTATGCTAGAATTTGAAATAATTATGTTAATAGTTTCATAGGCGTAGGAGTGGCTGTGTGGTTAGTAGCTTGCTTACCAACCACATGGTTCCGGGTTCAGTCCCACTGCGTGGCACCTTGGGCAAGTGTCTTCTACTATAGCCTCGGGCCGACCAAAGCCTTGTGAGTGGATTTGGTAGATGGAAACTGAAAGAAGCCTGTCGTATATATGTATATATATATATATATATATATATATATATATATATATATATATGTGTATATGTTTGTGTGTCTGTGTTTGTCCTGCCAACATCGCTTGACAACTGATGCTGGTGTGTTTACGTCCCTGTAACTTAGCGGTTCAGCAAAAAAGACCAATAGAATAAGTACTAGGCTTACAAAGAATAAGTCCTGAGGTCGATTTGCTCGACTAAAAGGTGGTGCTCCAGCATGGCCACAGTCAAATGACTGAAACAAGTAAAAGAGTAAAAGAGTAATTGAACTGAAGCTCTCTGGGATACTGCCTTTCAGGGTTAACTCTGATTAATTTGACTATATTGACCCCAATCTCTATTCATCAAACTGCTAATTTATGAACGTATATATGCATGCACACACATGCACACACACACACACACACACACACACACTAAGACACTCGCACACGATAGACTTTTGTGCAGATTCCCTCAAGTAAATTTCACAAGGCATAGTTGATGTTAATTGCTCATGATGTCACATAGTGGAACTGAATGCCAAACCTTGAGGTTGCAATGCATCCTTCTTACCTACACAGGCATGTATGTGGCATTCTGTTTTAATTAACTTCGACAATAATCAAGAATTTGGAGGAATTTAGTAAAATAACTAATTTTGCCACCATAAAGCTGGTGTTTGAAATATAACTTTAAAGGAACTTAAAAAGATCCTGCATAGAATTATAAAAGATTCTAATTAAAGCACAAAAATTTCAATGGGTTGCTTTGTTTAAGGAAAAAACCAAAAACAACAACAGTTTTAGAAAGATTGGTAGTAAAAGAGTTGAAGACGTTTTATTCTGATCGAAGCTGAGGCTAAAGTGCTCACTTTGCAACAATTGAATTCTTTTGTAGCACCTTGAGCAAATGACTTACCTGGTAGTCTTGGGTTGACCAGTAACCTGTGAGTGGCATTCAAATAGACAGAAACTGTGTGGAAGCCTTTGATATATATCATCATAATTTATTTTCTTGCATTGTTTTACATTAATATCAATCAGCTACAAGAGTTTCAAATTTCTCAGTAATGATTGCAGATATATTCTGAACCAACAGGATGGGTATATTTTACGTAATACTAAAACTATGAACATTTTTTATATTGGGGTGTGTAAGTACCTCATGTGACTAACTGTGTTCAGAAAGATCAGGTGACCAATGAAGGGTTAAAGGCAATGCCCTTGCATGGTCACAGTCCAATGATTGAAACCATCAAAAGAGTACAAAAATCGATGTAAAAGAATGACAAACATCTACTTAGGTAATTCAGTGATGTCATCTTCTAAAAAAAATTGTTATGTTAGAAATTCTAAATTTAATGCAGGGATTATTAAAATTGTAACTTGCAAAGATAGTACAGTAAGGAAACAACAATATTACTCAATGTCTGTTTATGTTTGGAATATAAAAGAAGAAGCATTTAAATAATAAAAAAAGCTAAAGGGTAAGAATTCCCTTTGGTCATGAATGGCCGTGGGATCGCACCTAAAAAGTTACCCTCCAAGGCATACATCTGGGCAAGGTTGTTTTTGGAAGACCAGCAGTTGCCCATGCATACCAACCTCCCCTCTCCATGTCACTGATGTTATCCAAGAGAAAGGTAAAGGGTGATTCAGCTTGGCACCAGTGATGTCACAGTTCATTTCTACAGCTGAGTGAACTGGAGCAATGTGAAAATAAAGTGTTTTGCTCATGAACACAACACACAGCCTGGTCCAGGAATTGAGCTTACTGCTACAAGACTGAGCCCAATGCTCTAACCACTGAGCCATGCACCGATTCCAGTGAATGAGTCATCAATACTTTGATCAAATAATGATACACTTCATGATCCTGAATTGGGAGATCAAATATATGGATTATAGCTCCTAAACATCAAGTGACTATTTGTAAAGACACCCATGGCATGTAATAAATTTATTTTCATAATGATCCAACATTTTTTCAGCTTAGCAGTCATAACTTTTATGAGATATTTCATTCAAACTACCTTGGTTTTGCATGGTCTTTTGCAATGATCACCAGCAAGCAATAACAATACATCATTTGAAAAATAATCAGGATCTTGGGATTTTTGCTTCCATTGAATTATCTGCCAAAATTAAATCAAAGTGACTTAATTTTCTCAAGCATTGAACTAATTAGAAAATATTATGTAAACATATATAATCTTGGTTTGCTAAGGTTTGGTGTCCAATGACGAGTGTAGATTTGTGGTTGTTTTTAGCTGCTATTCCATTCAGATCAAGTCTACCTATAATTAAAAGCATGTAAGGTATGACCATCTCTCTTCCTTCTCTATTTTATGAAGAGTGTACCAAGACTACATTATCCAGTGTGTTGTTTTCCCCTTTAAGATAGAAGGATGAATTGGTTTCTATTTTTAAAGGGTTGAGTGACTGTGTAGAAGCAGAGCTGGATTAAGATTTTGTAAATTTCTAAAACATAAATACTGTGAGGTCAACCATCTTACAAGCAATAACTTTGAGCACCTCTTCAAACTCCACCTGTCTAACACCCATGGACATGTTTACAAAGTCAGAAAACAGCACAGCTCCCATGACTTTTGGAAATATTTTTTCACGCTAAGAGTTGCTGAAGCATGGAACAGACTGCCGGCATCAGTTGTTAGTTGTCGGAGCACTGCATCCTTCAAAACTTCCATACTTCCTGAGATTCGCCAACACTACACCTGATTTTCTCCCCTCCATACACACGCAAGCATGTATCTAACTCATACACTGTTCGCTTTCCAGACATTTGTACATTACTGCATATGCTTTATACGCACTTTTGACTGTATACAATAATTTCATTATTATTATTATTATACAACACAATGTTTATTTATGCAATACTATGTTTACTATATATCCTCATCATCACCATCATCATTTAACCCTTTCGTTACTGTATTTGTTTTGAGATGCTTTGTGTTTCTTTCAATTACTTCAAATATAACTAAAAATTTAGTAAAATAACTTAGTTATCATTAAGCTAGTGTTAGGAACATAAACTGTGACGAAGGTTTGATGGAAGATTTTAATTCACAACTTATGAAAACAAGACATCTGTACTCAGAGCCAGAGTCAGTTTCATCTGGGTTGGTAACAAAAGGGTTAATTCCACTCTTCCATGATTGCATGGGTCAAACAAAATTTGTTGAGACAGAATTTTTGCTATGGTTGTATACCCTTCCTAAAACTAATCCCAAACACTTTACAGAGTGTACTCGGTGCTTTTTTTATGGTAATAACGCTAGCGTTGTCACCTTGTAATAACGCTAACATTGTCACTTAAAGCAATCCATCAACAGATAATGTGAACAGTAAACACAGAGATGTAGCTTTATTTGAGGTTTTGAAGAAGTTAAAGTCTGATAGGAGTGAAGGGACAGGTCTGTTCCATGGAGAAGATTCGTGGCTATTCCACATTATGTATGGATAGGTGGGAGTCGATTGTTGGAGCTGGAAAGGGAGATAAAGATGTTGGTAATGAGCAGCAGAATACTTCAGTAGATAGGAGAGGGATGAATGGATAAGCAATAGGGAGATTAGGGGTGGGTCAAGTAAGTAAAGGTAGCAAGAGTGTGGGTGAGAGTATGTAAGTATGTATATATGCACATGGTCTTGTGGTTAGGGTGTTGCACTCACAGTTGCTAGATTGTGGGTTTGATTCCCAGACTAGATGGCATGTTGTGGTGTTGAGCAAGACTCTTCATTTCACCTTGCTATGTGATCATTTCAACATTTGATGTGTGGCACACTTGTGCAGGCAATATTGATTTGATGGAGAGGGCGAGTGTATGTAAACACAAAACATTTAGTCATTATAAAGAAATTACAGACCCCTCATCCTTCATTTAATATAAGGAGGGTCCATAATATATATGTATGAAGGCAGATGGCTTAATGGTTAGGGTATTCAGTTTATGATCATAAGGTCCTGAGTTCAATTACAGGTGGTGCATTATATTCTTGTGCAAAACATTTTATGCCATGCTGCTCCAGTCCCCTCAGTAACCAAAAGTGAGTAGTAACTGTATTTCAAAGGGCCAGCCTTGTCACATTCTGTGTCACATTGAATCTCCTTGAGAACTGTGTTACATGCATGTGCACATGTGGAGTGCTCAACTATTTGCATGTTAATTTCACAAGCAGGCCGTTCTGCTGATTGGATCAACTGGAACCCTCGTCGTCATAACTGACAGAGTGCCTGTTTTATTTTCTCTATATTTATATATATTATCTTTTACTTGTTTCAGCCATCAGACTGAGGCCATGTTGGGGCACCGATCTATATATATTTAAGAGTACTTATATTCTGATGCAATATTCATACATGAAATAACTTTTAGCTTAATCTCTGGCAGGCAGTCCTTGGGATGCAGCCCCTAAAAACCTTGTCTGAATCTTTGTCAGTGTAGATGCTCCCTAGAAGCTCCCTTATTGGCTCATCCAGATCAACCCTAGAATAACTGCTTGGAATATAGACACAGGACCCAAAATGTTTGGGAGGAGGGTAGTTAGGTGGTAATGTCACCTCAGTAGTTCACTGATACTTTATGCTGTTGACTTTGGCAGAACAAAAATCGAAACTTGACCCTGGTGAGATTTGAGCTCAAAATATAAAGAACCTCTGCAAACACCACAAACATTTTGTCTGATTCTCTAACCATTCTGCTAATTCACAATCTTCATCAACATTTTAATAACGGAAGGTTCTAATTCTTTGCAAACATGTATACCATTAGATTAAACTGCTTGTGAATTATATACGTATTAGATTCAAGAATACTGCGTACATACTCTGAACCACTGCATTTTCCCCTGTATTAAGGGCATGTAATGATGATGCAAGTTCATTCATTATCATATCTAGTAGAATTTAATGTTGCAAATAGCATAATATATTATATAGTCTAATTAGAGTGTTGGCAATTTAATAATCTTCTTTATTTGAACTGCCTACCTCACTGCCACCACCACAGCTACCATCCTTTTGGTGTTCTACATGAAGTAGGTTAACATACGTCATTGGTCAGAATACTGTGTTGTTGTTATCATCATCATTATTATTATTATTATTATTATTATTATTATTATTATTATTATTATTATTATTATTATCATCATTATCATCATTGTTTTTATTGTTATTATTGTTATTATTATTATTATTATTATTATTATTTTATTATTATTATCATCATCATTTTTATCATTATTATTATTATTATTATTATCATTATCATTATCATTATTATTATTGTTATTATTATCATTGTTATTATTATCATTATTTTTATTATTATTATTTTTATTATTATTATCATAATAATAATAATAATAATAATAATAATAATAATAATTATTAATATTATTATTATTGTTATTACTATTCTTTAATGAAATTGGTCTGTGATACACTAACATCTAAGAACATATGGTGATGATGATGAGGAGGAGGAGGAGAAGGAGGAAGAGGGGTGAGAACGTCTTTGATACTGAAGGTTCTGCTGTTACTGATGATAATAACAATGATGACTTTAATATTGATGTTGATTTTCATGACGATGATGATGATGATGAGGAGGAGGAGGATGACCACAACGATGATGATGATGACGATGAAGAAGCTGATGATGATGATGATAGGGAATGTTTGTAGGGATGGAGATACATGTGGGACATGAGGGTGCATGTGAATACATGTGGAGATGGGGGTTAGTGGTTGTGGTGGCAGGGGTGGTGCTAGTGGATGACGACAACGATCATCATCATCATCATCACCATCATCATCATCATCATCATCATCATCATCAACATCATTCCCTAGTGGTTTAAAACCAGATGCCATTTTAGATAATGACTGGTTAGTTCCATTTATCTAATTATTATTATCATAGGATGAACATGACTTAGGAAATAAATGTTAGCTAAGCCATTCTATACTGCTGATTAGATATTGATCTTTATCTATAGTTTTTTAATACTGTAGTCAAATCTACTTAGAAATTTCTATATGTATTCTAGTGAGTGTATATGAGTTTGATAGTATGTTTATGAAGAAGAGATCATGTGTAGATTTTTATTCATTAGTCAATGAGTGCAAAGCCCATGGTCTTCTTAAGTCCTGAAATTCTAGTAGTAGTGGTGGTGGTGGTGGTGGTGGTGGTAGTAGTAATAGTAGTTAGTAGTAGTAATGATGGTGGTGGTGGTAGTAGTAGTGGTGGTGGTGGTGGTAGTTGTAGTTGTAGTGGTGGTGGTAGTAGTCATAGTAGTAGTGGTGGTAATGGTAGTAGTCATAGTAGTAGTGGTGGTGGTGGTGGTGGTGGTAGCAGTAGTGGTGGTGGTTGTGGTGGTAGTAGTAGTGGTGGTGGTTGTGGTGGTAGTGGTGGTGATGGTGGTGATGGTGGTGGTAGTAGTAGTCGTAGTGGTAATGGTAACAGTAGTAGTAGTGATGGTGGTGGTGGTAGCAGCAGCAGTTCTTCTTGTTGCTGTCTCTATTGCGACTGAGTAGAGCTATGATCAGTAGTATATGAGTCATGACTATTCTGTCTTTCATTTAGACATAGAGCATCCACGAACTGCCTAAGAAAGCTGTTGAAAATCACCAGGCAAGGCTAGGTCCCAGAGAGTACAGGTCAGGCAGGTAGCCAATTTGTTTGAAAGCCTGACACACAACTAAGCAAACACTATATGATGATAATGATGATGATGATGATGATGAATTCTTTCTACACATTTAACTGACTTTAACTGATAAAATGCTGTGATGGAAATTAGTGGAAGGTATGCAGGCAATGATGCTTCTCCATTTTTTCAGCTCAGAGTAATGTGAGCAGAGTAATTATGGCAGCTACCCAAATTCAGCATCATGGACTTAGTGTACTCCTAGTTCTTAAATCTTATTTTCATCTCTAGTAAAATGGTGTCATTCCTTGTAGAAGTAAGACAGATATAGCTGATGCTATTAGACATATGTAGCTGAAACCATTTTGCAGTTCCTGGGACTCGCTTCACTGAAGGATTTGCTCCTTCATAATTCTATCATGCCATGTGACTTTGAGGATCTTTCAAAGACTGGTCACCTTTGCCAATATTCTCCATGTTTCATTGACATGCAGAACTGTTGGTAGAACAATTGCAGACAAGTCAGGTCACTTTTGTACCTGCTACACGTACAAGCTACATGGCATGCAAAAAAAATACCATAACATGGTTATTGGAAGAAAGAAAACAAAAACAAAAAAAAAACAAAGAAGGAAAATAACCTCCAAACACCTGCCACTAGACATTCCAGGAAGACCTCAAATACATGAGGACCAATTTGGTAGGTCAGGGGCAGAACAGCAGCAGATTGATCACGTTGGAAGAAGCTTGCTACTTGATATGTCTCACTACATTAGAGGGCCTAAATATGAGTCAAAGTAAGCTGACATTATCAGATCCATTTTTTTTTTAATTGTATATCAGAGTTAGATATCATACTTTTGTTTACTTACTTGTACTTGTGACGGCATTCACCCAGAGCAGGTTGAGCCAGCTTCTTCTCTGGTCCTGACGGCATAATAGTAGGATTCATAGAAGAAATTTCATGGGAATATTGAATTCACAAGTGGTCCCCGACATCCTGCATGCATATCCCGAGTGACAGGATACCCTGTTTGCCGTGGAGTTTCCACAGATGCATGGACAGAACGACCTTGAAGCTGCCAGTTGCCGATCAGACACTCTTGGAATTTTCACCAGAGCCCCGTTGGCCAGGCTGCAGTCCTAATACCGCTCGGTGCCAGACCAATCCACCTTGGGTGGCCCTACCAAGAACCGAAGTTCCCGATGGTATAGCTCTGACACTGCCCATTTACACCAACCAACTGCTTTGAGGAGGGGTTGGACTTTATCCAGTATCAACATCATCATCATCATCATCATCATTTAACATCTACGTTTCATGCTAGCATGTGTTGGACAGTTTAACAAGAATCCAGTGTGCCCAAGACTGCATCATGCTCCACTGTTTGCTTTGGTATGGTTTCTATGGCTGGATACCCTTCCTAATACCAACCACTTTACAGTGGCTGTTATTCATTGAATAGTCTCTATTCCAGTTCCTGTTGATGTGTGTGTCACTTCTTTTCATTTTGTTGTTTGTTCTTTCTTTTATGTCCAGATGTCCTTCCAGTTGTACTTAAATACATCTCCTCTCCTACAACAGACCAACTTCATGACTTCAGTCTCAGGTTGTCTGAATTTTATCTTGATAGTTGTGATATTATTTCATATGAAGATATTATATTTTCAAACTCTTTTATTAAAAGTTATTGAAGGTAGAAATTTCCTCAAAAAGTCTTGTATTAGTTCAAAAATGAAATGTTATTGTTCAGCTGATTTTTTTTTTCCTATTATTTATTTTTGTTTCCTTGAAAATAATAGTTTTAAAACTATTTTATTTTCATATTTGTGTTTACTTTGAATGGCATTCATTGAAACAGCTCAACTAGATTAAATAAATTGATTAGTTTAAAGAATTCAGATGGATTATTCTAGGTTTGTGAATTTTGTTTTCTGTTTCCTCTACAAGTGCTGTTGACATTTACATTAACAGAACTACACAAATTTTGAGGAAAGATTCCTTTTCAGTTAAGATCAAAATAAATGTTGATGAATGAGGTAGGAAACATAAAATGTTAACCTGAATATCAAAGCTGGTTTCAGCTAAAAAGGAATTTAAGGTATTAGTAGTAATAGTAGTTGTTGTTGTTCTTCTTCCAATCAGGACTCACGCCATTAGCCACAAAGAATAATCTCTAATTCGAGCCTACACTAAACTACTAAGAATGTGTGCGGCAACTTGAAGATCCACCCACCACATGCGATAGATTGGCAGTTGCATGGGCACGAAAGCTATGTTGTTATCCTCATTCCGTAAATGGTGGCTTTTAATGGGTGGAGAGCTGGACCATCCTGGGGTACAGAGGATTCACAATCTAGACTAGGGTCTGAAAGTTTACCACACCATAGTGGGTTACACCATGGTTCCTCTGCTTTGTGGAAGAAGTAGGAAGAAAGAGTGAGAGAAAGTTGTGGTGAAAGAGTACAGCGGGGTTCACCCCCCCCCCCACCAGAGTCTCATGGAGCTTAGGTGCTTTTGTTCAATAAACACTCACAATGCCCGGTCTGGGAATCGAAACCGCGTTCTTATTTCTTTATTGCTCACAAGGGGCTAAACATAGAGGGGACAAACAAGGACAGACAAAGGGGCTAAGCCAATTACATGCACTGGTGCATGACTGGTACTTAATTTATCGACCCCGAAAGGATGAAAGGCAAAGTCGACCTGGGCGGAATTTGAACTCAGAATGTAATGGCAGACGAAATACCGCCAAGCATTTCACCCGGCATGCTAACGTTTCTGCCAGCTCGCAGAATCGAAACCACTTTCATATGACCGTGAGACTGCTGCCCTTACCGCTGGACCATTGCACCTCCACAGCAGTTGTTGTTGCCAGGAGTGCAAGAAGACAGTTCCATAGTGGAAACATTTGCAACATGATCTTGTGGAGGAAACAAAAACACTTTAATATATATGATGCTAAAACATTAATAACCAAATGTTATTAGCATAGTCACCATTTTCAAAATAGGGTAACACTAATACTGCAACTTATAATAATGGCTTCAAATGTTTGTACAAGGCCAGTAATTTGCGGGAAAGAGGATAAGTTGATTGCATTGACCCCTGTGTTCATCTGGTACTTATTACATTGGCCCCCCCAAAGAGTGAAAGGCAAAGTCAACCTAGGCTGAATTTCAACTCAGAATGTAAAGATGGATAAAATACTGCTAAGCATTTTGCAAACTCACTGCCTTTATGATAATGATGATAATGATGATGATGATGATACTAATAACAACAACAACAACAAAAACAATAATAATAATATTAATAATAATTATAGTTTCAAATTTTGCCACAAGGCCAGCAAGTTTGGGTGGAGGGAACAAGTCAATTACATCGATCCCAGTGCTCAACTGGTACTTATTTTATTGCCCTGGAAGAATGAAAGGCAAAGTCGACCTCGGCAGTATTTGAACTCAGAACATGAAGCATTTTGCTCAGCATGCTAACAATTCTGCCAGCTCTCTGTCTGATAATGACGATGATGATGATAACTTCTATTATTGACCATTGGAGAATAGATAAGAATTTGTGTAGGGAATATATATATATATATATATATATATATATATGTGTGTGTGTGTGTGTGTACGTTTGTGTGTCTGTGTTTGCCCCCCCCCAACATCGCTTGACAACCGATGCTGGTGTGTTTACGTCCCTGTAATGCAGCGGTTTGGCAAAAGAGACTGATAGAATAAGTACTAGGCTTACAAGGAATAAGTCCTGGGGTCGATTTGCTCGACTAAAGGCGCTGCTCCAGCATGACCACAGTCAAATGACTGAAACAAGCATAAGTGTAAAAGAGTATGTTTGTAAGTTGGCTATTATTTTTTAGTGATTGTATATAGTGACCAATTCATTCCTTTGTCCAGTTCTGTTTGAATATTCCGCACAAGCTGCCTGACAGGACATCTCAGTGTTTCAGTGACGATTCACCTTGTCAGCCACTGTTAAACTTCAGACAGTTACCCATTTAGCTTCTCAATGACAGGGTCCAAGTTCAATCCCACATTATGGCCAGTGTCTTCCACTAAAGCCTTGTGAGTGGATTTAGCAGATGGAAACTGAAAGAAGCCTGTCATATATATATTTTGTTTAGAATTTGTGTGAATGTGTAGAGAATAATATATTAGTTAAATAAAGTTAAAGCATAGTCTGGTTTTCATGTTTTTATTTAAGTATTTTAACAAAATTAGCGCTTTCATACATAGTGTACTCATCAGGTTTCATACAAGTTTAACTGACAGTTGAGTTCTTGACAACTTTAGTACTCAACTGTCAGTTAAGTACATTGCCTTGAAGAATTTATAGTTGAATCAATCAAACCCAGAAATAACCCAAAGAAATAAGGTACTTATTCTATTGGTCTCTTTTGCTGAACTGCTATGTTACAATGACGTAAACATACCAACATTGGTTGTGAAGTGGTGGCAGGGAACAAATACAGACACACAGAAAGATATATATATATATATATATATATATATATATATATATATAATATATATATATATATATATATATATATATATATCCCACTTATGCGTACCTTTCCTTCATTGGAAGACCTGTTAAGGCAAGTGGAATCGAGATCAAATTCGATGACTGGCTAGTGGAGTGTTATGAGAAACATCCGAGCGTGATCGTTACCAACGTCACCTTACTGGCACTTGTGCTGGTGGCACATGAAAAAACATTCGAGCGAGGTTGTTACCAGTGCCATTGGACTGGCTCCTGTGCAGGTGACACGTAAAAAATACCATTTGAGTGAGGCCGTTGCCAATACCACTACATTCTCAGAGTGGTTGGTTTTAGGAAGGGCATCCAGCTGTAGAAACTCTGCCAGATCAGATTGGAGCCTGGTGCAGCCATCTGGTTCGCCAATCCTCAGTCAAATCATCCAACCCATCTAATACAGCATGGAAATGGATGTTGAACGATGATGATGATGATGATATATATACACATATACAACAGGCTTCTTCCAGCTTCTGTCTACCAAATTCACTCACATGGCTTTGGTCAGCTTGAGTCTGTAGTAGAAGACATTTGTTGAAGGTTCCACACTGTGGTACTGAACCCAGAATCATGTTGTTAGAAAGCAATCTCCTTACCACACAGCCATGCCTGCACCTATATATATATATATATATATATATATATATATATATATATATATATATATATATATAGTGAGAGAGAGTGGGGGGAATCAGTCAGCTTATCTATTCATACACACACATATATGCGTGTGTGTACTTATTTTTTCTTTGTATCAAGCAATTTTCTTCCAATCTATCTGTCTATATTTTCTCTTTTTCTCTTTTCTCTCTCTGTATCAGGCTACCTCTCTATACAAATGGATTTGTGTGTGTGTGTGTGCATGTGTGTGTGTGCATGTGTGTGTGTGAGTGTCAGTATGTCTATGTCTGTGCATGCATATACATGAGTTTGTGTGTGTGTATGCATATAAATGAGTGTGTGTCTGTATGTGTGAGCATGCATATACATGAGTGTGTGTGTATGCATATACATGAGTGTGTGTGTGTATGTGTGTGTGCATGCATGTGTGTTTGTGTATATGTGTGTGTGTATGTGTACAGGCACATGCATGTGTGTATTTGTGTATGTGTTTGTGCACTTTACATCTGCATGTAAGTGGATGTTCAAAAAGCATAATTGCCAGAGTAAAAAATGAAATGGCAAAAAATTCCAGCTTCTAAAGGAATCTTTGTCTGCATAAAAAGCATATATGAGGCTTGCTATTGAGTGTGATATTGCATGATAACAAAAGATGGCTCTTGAATACAAGCGATATGCTAAGGCTTGGGGAAAAAAATGATGTGAGCATGCTCCAAAGAATGTGTTATGTTAGCAAGCTTGAATCATGAAGCACAAGTGAAATAAGAGAAGCACTATGTATAAAGGGAGCCAGCTGCAAGTGTGTGAAACAGAGCACAGTACTAGAATGGACATGTGATATATATGAAGGGCGATGTAGGCGGCGAGCTGGCAGAAACGCTAGCACGCCAGGCGAAATGCTTAGCGGTATTTCGTCTGTCGTTACGTTCTCAGTTCAAATTCCGCCGAGGTCGACTTTGCCTTTCATCCTTTCGGGGTCGATAAATAAAGTACCAGTTTGACACTGGGTCGATGTAATTGACTTAATCCCTTTGTCTGTCCTTGTTTGTCCCCTCTATGTTTAGCCCTTTGTGGGTAGTAAAGAAATATATATGAAGGGAGATGTTTAGATGAAGAAGTACTAAGCAATGCAAGTCAAAGGAATTTGCAGAAGATGGAAATAAAGGAAGAAAAAGAAAGCTGTGTTGAAGGTAGGTGTAGGAGTGGCTGCGTGGTAAGTAGCTTGCTTACCAACCACATGGTTCCGGGTTCAGTCCAACTGCGTGGCACCTTGGGCAAGTGTCTCCTACTATAGCCTCGGGCCGACCAAAGCCTTGTGAGTGGATTTGGTAGACAGAAACTGATGAGGCTCGTTGTATATATATGTGTGTGTGTATATATATGTATGTCTGTATGTGTCTGTTTGTCCTCCCAACATTGCTTGACAACCAATGCTGGTGTGTTTCCGTCCCCGTCACTTAGCGGTTCGGCAAAGGAGACCAATGGAATAGGTACTAGGCTTACAAAGAATAAGTCCTGGGGTCGATTTGCTTGACCATGCTCCAGCATGGCCACAGTCAAATGACTGAAACAAGTAAAGGTTGACTTCAAAAATGCTGAATCTTGCTGAGGATGTAACAAGGGACACACTACAAGTGGGGAGACATTGGCTGAAGAAACCATGCCCAAGCATCATATGCAAGCATGGCAAAATGTATGTGAATGATGATGAAGATTGTCTTTACTGTGTCTCTGGTAATCTATCAGTCTATCTGGCAATCAGACTATCTATGCACCCACTCACCCCTCTCTCTTTTTCTCTCTCTGTCTTTCTTTCAGTATAGCTCTCTGTATTATCTGTTTGCCACTCTCTCTGTCTTTCTGCTTGACTGACCTCCACCTCTCTCTCTCTTTCTCTCTCTCTCTCCCTCCTACCATTCTCTGTATGTCTTTCTCCCCAACTGTGTTTCTGTCTGTCTGTCTGTCTGTCTCTGCCTCTCTCTCTCTCTCACTCTCTCTCTCTCTCTCTCCCTCTGAGTCAGTCTATCTGTCTCTGTACCAGTCACTCTGTCTGGCTGCATGTCTGTCTGAAGAGATTACCATACAATATCTAATTTATGGTCTACCTTTCATCTAGGGATGTAATAATGTTTTTTTGATAGAATTATTAATGAAATGAATGTGGTTTTATTAACACTTATAGCATTAAGATCTGCGGTAACATAGTTTTTGCTGTGTATGTAAATATACGCACATATGTATGTGACTCTGATGATGTACTATAACTGTATTATAATTGTGTACATGTAATAGATCTTTGTGCAAGTGTAACAGTATTCATGATGTGTGTATGTAAATGAAAACTATGTGTAGAAGTATGTATCAGTACTAATTCAACTGTGTTTATGTATCTGTGAGTGTTAGTCTGTGTGTGCATGTGTGTGTCTGTCTATGTGTATCTATGTATATCCATTAGAAATGTATTCATGTTTGGTTGATGGATTTCATCATGTTTGGTTCTTTTGAGGTTTAGAAATATGATGATTGAATTTATTAAATACCTCCACCCATAGTCAGTGAGGATGAGATGATAGAATTGTTCTCATATTTAGAAAGAAACAATAGCTTTGTTTGTGTGGCCAACCATTCCATAACAATTTTTTTTTGTTATTATTTTCCTTGTCTTTCAAACATGATATTGCCAAATATTTCATAATTCCATAGAGTTTTAAATTACAGTCCATTCTTCACAAACTCTTCATACTGAATATATGTATATTTGCCGATTACATTCTTTCTTTTTTTTTTTTTTTTTTTTTCTGAAGGCCAGATTAAGTACACTGACTTCCATAAGTTGAATTTGGAAGAAATCATGAAAATATTAATTATTTTTAATTCCTTGTAGCTGTTGTCTTCTTCTTCCGATCAGGACTCATGCCATTAGCCACAAAGAACAATCTCTAATTCGAGCCTACTCTAAACTACTAAGAAAGCGTGTGGCAACTTGAAGATCCACCCACCACATGCAATAGACTGACGGTTGCACAGGCGCGAAAGCTACATTGTTATCCTCATTCCATAGACGGTGGCTTTTAATGGGTGGAGAGCTGAACCATCCTGGGGTACAGAGGATTCGCAATCTAGACTAGGGTTTGAAAGTTTACCACACCATAGATCCTCGTGGAACTTATAATATGCATAATTATATTCTATGTTCATTAATTTCCTGTTTCAATAATAAAGTCATTATGTATGAAGCTTACAACTACCAATTTAGGTGTGACATGAAAATATGAAACCCCATGGGATTGTCCAGAGTCGAGAGGTTATGGTGTCAGAATTTGTTTTGGTTCTTCAGATGTCAACAGCCACCAACACATCACAAGAAATTTAGCGGATAGTTCATAAACAAGGGAGACTCTTTTACTCTTTTCAGTCATTTGACTGCGGCCAAGCTGGAGCACTGCCTTTAGTCAAGCAAATCGACCCCTTGACTTATTCTTTGTAAGCCTAGTACTTATTCTAATGGTCTCTTTTGCTGAATCGCTAAGTTATGGGGACATAAACACATCAGCATCGGTTGTCCAGCGATGTTGGGGGACAAACACAGACACACAAGCATATACACACACACACACACACACACATACATATATACATACTTACATATATATATATACATATATACGACAGGTTTCTTTCAGTTTCCGTCTACCAAATCCACTCACAAGGCTTTGGTCGGCCTGAGGCTATAGTAGAAGACACTTGCCCAAGGTGCCACACAGTGGGAATGAACCCAGTATCATGTGGTTGGTAAGCAAGCTACTTACAACACAGCCACTCCTGCGCTACATGGTCAGATAAAGTAATGACTTGAAATTCTTCCTTGGTTATGTGATTAACAAACAAACAGAAAAAAAAGAGATTTAACTTTTATTACACTAGTGAACTAAAGTGTTAAAAAAGTATTGTTGAAAAAGTGCCAATTTTGAAAAATATGTTTGGTAGGATCAGTCACTCCCCTTGTTTCCCTACTAGCTATACCATTGATCTTAAGTAAGTTTGGATTTGATTGACAACTTCAATTGTTTCCTAAATTTTTCACTACCTCTGATATACTTCTTGTCTTCTGAGATGATTATTAAATTTAAGTCAAGTCTATGCAACTGTTGTTCTATTTATAGCTTCATTTTGCATTTAATGCCGTATAAACGAATTGTGCTTGATCCTCCATAAATAAACTATGAAGTAAAGGCCTCTAAATATTTAAGGGCTTGTAGGTTTTTCCCTATATTAAGGATAATGGAACCTTGGGTATTATGGGATTGAGCAGGACATCAGCTATCAAGAACAATGTGAAAGTTGTAGAGAAAGTATCTAGATTGAAAAGAGGGGACTGGTTAAGGTCATCAGAATACCACTTGGACAAAGATGGAGACTTGGTCAACTTCAATCAAGTCATCTAGATGAGGGTGTATGTTGCAAGGCCTGAAACCCTCTGTGAGTCTAGAATACAACACAGTTGATGTGTCCAAATATTGTATTCATAGATCTATGATAAACAGTTCCTATTATAAAACAGGGAAAAAACAAATTGGTATTTTCTTCTCCCCATAGGCTGCTGCAGTGAGTATTGCTGGCCATTCTCTGTGGCAATGCCATCACAGTCATTACCACGGGGTGCGGCTGACAACATCATGGCAATGCCATCACAGTCATTACCATGGTATGCTGCTGACAACACCATGGCAATGCCATCACAGTCATTACCACGGGATGCTGCTGAGCACACCATGGCAATGCCATCACAGTCATTACCAAGGGGTGTGGTTGACCACACCATGGTAATGCCATCACAGTCATTACCACGGGGTGCGGCTGAGCACACCATGGTAATGCCATCACAGTCATTACCACGGGGTGTGGCTGAGCACACCATTTATTCTGGAGTGTGTGGTTCCTGCTTTACTCAACTTTTCTTTCTTTTCCCTTTTCATCTTTTTTCTATTTCTTTGTATTTAAATGTTAGTTTAAAACTTTATCACCATAAATTTATCCAATATATATATGAATTTCACTATAAACCTTTTATCCACACAGACCACCATTGATTTTTTTGAGCCCAAGTTTTTACTTAATGTAAACAATGTTATCCTAAAATATGTTAGCATGTTTTGGAAATGAGATATTAAATATTGAAGTAGATGACATTTTGTTTATGATTTAATGACAGAGAATTTTTGAATTTGCTATAGCTTTCTGACACATTGTTGTAGATATTTGCAGAGAGCTTAATGCATTTTATAGAATATGCTATAAGGTAGTGGAATCCTTACTACAGTGAACTAGATTTGCAGTTAATGTAATTCTCTCCCTAATGTTGACTTTACGTGCAACTTTTAAATCATAAAAAAGCATTTTGTAGCAGTACCATTTACTGTTTCATAAAGACATTATATTTTGTGTGTTCTTTAATAACTAAAATGTGGATGCACCTGGCTTAGTGGTTAGAGTGTCAGCATCATGATCGTAAGATTGTGGTTTCGATTCCTGGACCAGGCGACGCATTGTGTTCTTGAGCAAAACACTTCATTTCACATTGCTCCAGTCCACTCAGCTGGCAAAAATAAGTAACGCTGTGATGGACTGGCGTCTCGTCCAGCTGGGGAACACATACGCCACAAAAACTGGGAAACTGGGCCCATGGGCCTGGCTAGGCTTTAAAAGGGCGCATTTATTTTATTTTTTTAATGACTAAAATGGTTCTTCCATGATGCAACTGCTTCCATTTCAACACATGGCAGTGATACATCAAGAGTACTGGGGATGGTTTATGTGGGGGTGGGGTAACAGTGAAGAAAATTTTGGTGCTTCTCTTTCTAATTAACATGTATTATAATCAGCATAATATGCCCCCATTCACACCTATGTCCAGAGGCGACTTACCCTCGTTTCCCCTGCTTCTGTGCTTCTGACACATTGCTTACTCTTTTACTCTTTTACTTGTTTCAGTCATTTGACTGTAGTCATGCTGGAGCACTACCTTTAGTCGAGCAAATCGACCCCAGGACTTCTGCGATGAATTCAATGTCAGACGAACACAGCAGACATACCACCTGCCGTCACATGTAGCTGATATTGAGAACCCGAGGCTTCTGGATCAATTAGCAGTGCCACGCAGTGGGACTGAACCCAGAACCATGTGGTTGGTAAGCAAGCTACTTACCACACAGCCACTCTTACGCCTGGGAATAAATCACTTATTAAACAAGCAGACCTCAGAAACAGATTCATATTATCTTACCAAAACTTCATGTTAGCATTGTATATCCATTAATATATGTGAAACATATATTATGTATACTTGTTGAAATCTTGCTTACCTATATTCTCACTGTAGATTTTATATACTATCAATATTACATATGAATGTGTATATACTATAAAATATTTACATGCTTTTCTTGAGCAAAAGAAAAGCAAAATCATTGATGTATTTGCATTTGTTGCCATATAAGCTAAGATAGTATGCAGTTAATCCAACACCTGCATTAGATGTCCTTGACATCAATACATGTGTAAGTGTACAGTCAGAAAATTAAGACATATTATTTTACTTTTGTTTTATTAGTGTCTGTCTGCGATAAGACCCACTGCATGGCTCTTCTCTGCGTGGATTACATCCAAGGACTTAACAATCAGCTACCTGATAACTGTGAGGCAAAACTGCACTCTTCAGGAAGGATATATTATGTCAAGTAAGTGCTGTTTTATTGATTTATATATATATATATAATATATATATATATATATATATATAAATATATCTTATTACTTCATTTATATATATGTATGTGTTGGGGGAGTAATTTTTGTTTATTTTGTCTCACATATGAAATAATAAGTGTATAATCTTTATAAATCTTCAAGAAACCAGTTTCTTAATCCTTGGTGTTTCTTTTGAGTTTACAGTGCTGTCTTTATATTTTTTTTTGCCTGACTTGAAAACTTGGGGTGAAATACTTCCCCTTTTATATTTCATTTTTTTTTTTTTTTGATCAGCTGGTCAAACTGTCCCCATGGATTATTACACACTGGTGCTAAGTGATGGTCAAACTGGGTAACTTATTAGGTCCATTATTAAAAAAATTGTGTATCTTTATTGCACGAGTGGAAATCGAACAATGTTCTTGTTCAAGAAATCACTTAGTACAGTCTTTAGACTTGAAATCATAATATTTTCCTACAAAAGGATGGGAACTTAATAAAATGCAAAAAAGAAAAAAAAAACAAAATTGTAGTGAAATTTAATATCATTTATACATTCAGTATATTATACTAAAAGTATAAATGATATATAAGTGAAAGACTCTTCAGTTAGTTTTGACTTACGAGCATCCATCTGTTGGAACAGCTGGACAACCTATTCATAAACTAGCATATGAAGTGGCTGGGTATTCCACAGGCATATGTATTCTAAATATAATTGAAAAGTAGATTCAGCATGTCAAAAGTGCAATGAGGCTGAGGCCTTTCAGTGGGATCAAATCTAGAACATCGTGCCTGTGAAGCCAACATTTTAACCACTCAGCTTGCTTGTAACTGTATAATACATAGGACAATTATAGAACGACAGAAGTTTATTGAGTAAAGAGTCACTAAATACTCCATGCTTACAGAGAGAGATTTTCATATCATGTCTGTTCTACTTTATTAATCATAAGCTGTAACGGAGATCAAAATTAAATTCCAATTATTATCTAATATTGAATCTTATCCATTCTTGCCTTATAATTCGGTTCTCAATTAAGAAACTGGAAGCATTTATCTTTTCCAAACCAATGAAGAGAATATTTGTTTTTGGTCAAATTTTACAAAGCTTAATTTGAGAGAAATTAAGCCATATCTGCTTAGAATTAATAAATTAAGCATCTTATGGCATGGAGATAAAATCTAGAAAAGTTTAGTTTCTTTGAAACACTTTACTGTAATCCAATTAGATTATTCACTGCACTATTCAACTTCATTGATTCGTTAGCTTCAGATGAATTTAGTGTTTAACATATAATAATGCGATAAAATCTTGGGTTCAGAGATTAATGTAAGGTTAAAATTACTGGGATGCAGATTCCAACCTTAATCTTCATTCTCACTGCTAAAAATCAGAAGTTATAAAAAAATCAATGTCGTAAATATAACAGTGCTAGTTGTGGCAAAGTTTATGCTGCTTTGCCAAATATTAAAGAATATTATAGCTTTTACCTAAAGAAAGTCCATCAAACTAGCTTTATGTGTGGCTGTAGTAATTCTGACATCTCAGTATGAGCTAATTTGAAAGAATATGAACCAATTTTAACTTTCTCAGCTTTTCTCTTGTTATAAGCAATATCAATAATGCTTATTGAGAAAAGACTTAAAGTATCCTCAATGACTGATGCAGCAGTCTACTTCACGGTATCTCCTTCAGTTTTGCTTTCACTTTCACTTTGACGTGTTACACTCTAGAAAATTGCTTGACTTGTAATATAAAAGCAGTGAACAAGTAACACTATTATTTCAGAATACCAATATAGTGGATTAAATAAATCACTTGTACTGATACTTAACACTTTTTGCACAGTTAACATGTTATCAAAAATAATGTTTTAAGAGTTGATCAGTCAAAAGAATCTACTATTATTGAATATCTGTTGATGATAACTGTTATACATACATATGGTAACATTTTCTTTCAGGAATTTTTGAGTATTTAGTTTGATTCCTCTATGTTCTTCAATAAAATTCTGATGGTACCACCTTCATCGTATTCATTTCCTTTCCCTCTGTTTTAGATTAAGCAAATATCTGTCATAAACCATTCTTTCTTTCTTGCTTGTTCCTTCCAATACTCTCTATTCTTTCCTTTTACCTGCCATCAATCATTTCCCCCCACTAGGATCATCTACTCTCTTTTCTGTTCTTTCACTGTTTATAGGGGTCACTTGAAAACCTTGTCATTGCAGTTTATGAAGCAATCAACACTAGTGCTGGTGTCAGGAAAAGAGCACCCAGTACACTCTGTAAAGTGGTTGGCATTAGGAAGAACTCCATCTGTAGAAACCATGTAAAAGTAAACATTGATGCATAATGCAGTCCTCTGACTCGTCAGATGCTGTCAAACTATCCAACACATGACAGCATGGAAACTGGACAATGAAAATGCTGATACTTCAAACAGATGTAGTCATTTGTCAATATTGTGATAATCTGATTCCCAAATGTTGTACATCTGTCTGTTCATCCATCCATTCTCATGTTAGCTTACCTGTCTTCCACCTTTCTTTTTTTTTTGGTCTATCAGGCTATCTGTCTATCTGCAAGACTGCTAATCTAGACATCTAAAAAAAAAAATCTTTTCTTGGTCTTAAATGTTAATTAAATTGAAGCTTATCCCAGTTTTCAAGGCAAGTAAGTGACTAGGAGGACATAGATACCCAAGAAATGGGATAACAGTCTGCTGTAGTGACAACAATCCAATGCAGTGACAACAATCTGCTTTCAGCAGCTACAAGTACTCATTTCAGCTGAGTAGATTGAAGCAAGTGGAGGCACATGGCTTAGTGGTTAGGGTGTCAGCATCATGATCGTAAGATTGTGGTTTTGATTCCTGGACCGGGTGACGCATTGTATTCTTGAGCAAAACACTTCATTTCACGTTGTTCCAGTTCACTCAGTTATCAAAAATGAGTAACGCTGCAATGGACTGGTATCCCGTCCAGCTGGGGAACACATACACCATTGAAACTGGGAAACCGGGCCCATGAGCCTGGCTAGGCTTTAAAAGGGCACATGTGGAGGTGCATGGCTTTGTAGTTAGGGTGTCAGTACCATGATCATAAGATTGTGGTTTTGATTCCTGAACTGGGTGACGCATTGTATTCTTGAGCAAAACACTTCATTTCACGTTGCTCAAGTCCTCTCAGCCAACAAAAATAAATAACGCTGCGATGGACTGGTGTCCCATCCAGCTGGAGAGCACATACGCTATAGAAACTGGGAAACCGGGCCCATGAGCCTGGCTTGACTTTAAAAAGGGTGCATTTATTTATTATTATTAGATTCAAGCAATATGGAATGAAATGCAATACTTAATGACACAGTATGTCCAAGAATTGAATCCTCACCTCATGATTGTAAGCTTAAACAGCCCATCTTATCAGCATTCTTATGATGTCTTACTAGTTTTAGTCAGTAAACTAAGACCACGTTGGGGTACCAATTTCAAATAATTTAAATCAATTATATGCCTCACCACATTTTGCTGGGTACTTATTTAAATGACCTGAGAATGAAGTGTTTGACCTGAGTGGGATATGAATGCTGAATATAAAAAAAGTGTAATCAAACACTGTAATTATTTTGTTTGATGCTCTACTGATTATTCCCATACCTATTTGGCTACATGTCTATTTAACTATGTCATTACTTCAAGACTTAATATCATGCTGAACTGAAATATACTTTGTTAATAATAAACTAGGTTGATCAACAAGCATATAAGCATGAGAGAATTTTCCTGGTTAATCATGCGATTATGCTATGGAAAATTGCAATAATCCTTCATCGCCATGAATTATTTATCTCGGAAAGCTTGCATAAGCTATCATCCCATCCTTCCTAACTGAACCTACATACAGATGAGCTGTTGTAGTCATACCATTCCACTGCCAAGTTCACATCTTTGTAGAGAAATGGCATAATGGAAACAATAGGTCTGTGGGTTGGGCCTAGTTGTTCAGCTGACCAATTGCATGCTGTAGAATGTTCATGCTGAGCTTATCTAGGGTTATACCAGCTAGTGGCAGTCTCTATGTAGATGCTTTATATACTAGAAATAACACCTAAAACTTTGAAAAATTGCTGACAATGCACCTACAGTAGAAAAGAACATTATTATTATTATTATTATTATTATTATTATTATTATTATTGCCCACAGGCATATGGCGTAGTGGTTAAGAGCAGGGGGCTACTAACCCCAAGATTCCGAGTTCAATTCCAAGCAATGACCTGAACAATAATAATAACATTGAAAAATACCTTAGGAATGAGAACCCAGGTTCAAAATCTCCCCAAGACACCTGATGAATGCTGGATGGTATATCAGCCGAAATGTTAACAGCAAACAAGATGAGAGCAAATATCCGTCAAATGTAAATAATGAAAATAGAAATTAGTTTACATTTACCTCTCTCTTTTTTCATATATATATAGGTGCAGGAGTGGCTGTATGGTAAGTAGCTTCTTTGCCAACCACATGGTTCTTGGTTCAGTCCCACTGCGTGGCACCTTGGGCAAGTGTCTTCTACCATAGCCTCGGGCCGACTAAAGCCTTGTGAGTGGATTTGGTAGACAGAAATGGAAAGAAGCCTGTCGTATATATATATATATATATATATGTATGTATGTATGTATGTATATGTTTGTGTGTCTGTGTTTGTCCCCCCAACATTGCTTGACAACCGATGCTGGTGTGTTTACATTCCTGTAACTTAGTGGTTCGGCAAGAGAGACCGATAGAATAAGTACTAAGGCTTACGAAGAATAAGTCCTGGGGTCGATTTGCTCGACTAAAGGCGGTGCTCCAGCATGGTCGCAGTCAAATGACTGAAACAAATAAAAGAATAAAAGAATATGGTTATTAAGGTAGCGAGTTGGCAGAATTGTTACGTTACTGCTGCAAATGAAATGCTTGGCAGTGTTTCTTCTGTTTTATGTTCTGAGTTTAAATGCTGGCGAGGTTGACTTTGCCTTTCATCCTTTTCAGATCACTAAAAGAAGTACCAGTTGAGCAAGGCCTGCAATTTGGGGGAAGGGGCCAATTGATTACACTGTTCCAAGTGCACAACTGGTATTTATTTCATCAACCCTGAGAGGACGAAATGAGTATCAATTGTGTACTGGGGTTGATGTAATCGACTGCCCCCTCCCCAAAATTGCACGTATTGTGTCTATAATAGAAAGGATTATCATCATCATCATCATTATTATCATTATGATTATCACTAGCTAGTAGAATCATTATAGTATCAGACTATAATGCGACATTATAGTGTCAGACAAGGCAGCGAGCTGGCAGAAATGTTAGCACGCCTGGTGAAATGCTAAGCAGTATTACATCTTATATGTACTGAGTTCAAATTCCGCCGAGGTCGATTTTACCTTTCATCCTTTCATCCTTTCAGGGTCGATTAAATAAGTACCAGTTATGCACTGGAATCGATATAATCGACTTAATCCGTTTGTCTGTCCTTGTTTGTCCCCTCTATGTATAGCCCTTTGTGGGCAATAGAGAAATAAGAAATGTTAGCATGCCGGGTGAAGTGCATAGCAGTATTTCGTCTGCCGTTACGTTCTGAGTTCAAATTCTGCCGAGGTCGACTTTGCCTTTCATCTTTTTGGGGTCAAAAGATTAAGTACCAGTTACACACTGGGGTCGATGTAATCGACTAAATCCCTTTGTCCGTCCTTGTTTGTCCCCTCTATGTTTAGCCCCTTGTGGGCAATAAAGAAATAAGAATCATTATAATGTCAGACTAACTGTTTTGCAGTATTTGGTCAGGCTGTCTACGTTCAGAATAATAATCATATCGCAGTTGACTTTGCTTTTTATTACTCCAGGGGGTCAATAAAATAAAGTACTTGTTGATAACTGGGGTCAGTTTAATCATTAAACTTTTCCCCAATTTCAGGCCATGTGTATATACTGAAATCAATCGTTATTATTATTAGCATTATTAGCACATCTGATAAAATGTTTAGCTGCGTTTCTTGTGACTCTTCATGTTTTGAGTTTCAAATTCCACTTAGGTCAACTCTGCCTTTCATCCTTTTGAGGTAATTGTAATCAGCTTACTCCTTCCCCTAAAATTGCTGGCTTTATGCCAAAATTTGAAACAATTATTATTCACATTATTATCCTTGTGATCATTTGTTTAATGTGGCTTTGATCATTAGTTCATTTGATCATAGGGTTGACCCATGCTGGAAACAAATTGTGTAGCCTTGTGCCTCTTTAAGAAATCAATATATATTATATGCTTTTATGATGTTGTTTTGGCTTTTATAACCTAATTACTTTAAAGTTGATGACTTATTGGTCTCTTAGTATATTAGAGTTATTATTCATAGGCATTTATACTTTTATATAAAAAAAATGCCAATAGATTATTAGATTCTCATATTAATTGAAATTCTGAAATAGTGTATACAATGGGATAGAAAACTCATTTAAATTAAGTAAGATGATTGAAATAATGTTTTTCTTTGACTTCCTTTCTTTTCTTATTCATCTTTCTTTAAGTTGAAAGAAAATAGAATTTCTTAACATTTAAGACTCTGAAGATGAAGTAAAAAATTAAAGTAGCCAAGCTTGTAAATTTTCATACTAAACTGTTCTGAGGTATGAAATAGTACATTTTTACCTCACATAAAACTCAGTTGTGTACTGGTGTGTGTGTTTGTTTGTTTGTGTGTGTGTGCATGTTTTGTATGCACAGAATTTACAATGCATGCAAATATATTCCCTTCTGTGAAGAATAAAACTGGCAAATTGATTTCTAACAATTTTCTAAATTAGCTTACGATTAAAGTATTTTTTTCTCTTCTTTTTAATAATAATGATTTCTAATTCTGGCACAATGCCACATAATTTGGAACAAGAATTGAAGTCGATTTAATCAATCAATCAAACCCAGACAGATAAAAGGTAAAATTGCCATCAGTTGGATTTGAACTCAAAATGTAGAGAACATAATTAAATGCTGCTGTGTATTTGTCTGGATAATTGTTATTGAGTTCTTTGTTGTGAAATCCCATGACAACATTAATCAAACAGAACTATTTTATGCTATGCTAAAAGTGAAATAAAATTCACCCATGATAAGATGACTTGGTGAAGTTTGAAGGAGATTTGGCTGTTAATTTTTTCCTCAGGTTGAGTGACTGTGCAGAGTGACATCATTGGTAGTCATAAGATGGTAACAATAAACATACTTCTGGAGCAATGCTTTTCAAACTTCTTGCTGGAGCAGAACCCCAAGGAAACATTCCACGGGCTCGGGGAACCCCTGTGCAATAATTTAATAGTCTTATGCACACATATCTGCACAGGAGAATTAAAAATTACTGCCGATTTTAGCAGTTTTGTAACTTCTTGCTGAACCCCTGGACTGTACTGGCGGAACCCTAAGGTTCCGCGGAACCCTGGTTGAAAACCACTGTTCTGGAGTAATATCTTAAGAAGCAAGTATTAAGGAATAAATTATAATGCTAAAATTGAAAGTATATTTGTTTTTTGTGTGTTTCTGAAAATATAATACCATGAGACAAAATGTTTCAACTAATGTATTCTTACATCTACCCCTGTTGCCTACAATGACTTCATGCATTTCATGGTCTTAGAACCTCAAAATTTTGTTCTTTGTCATATCAGCTTGTTAAAGAAACTTATTTGGAAACAAAGTTGGAAGAAAGACAATAAAATAAAATAATGCACATATGAAGAAGACACACGTAAACATATACATAGGCGTAGGAGTGGCTGTGTGGTAAGTAGCTTACTTACTAACCACATGGTTCTGGGTTCAGTCTCACTGTGTGGAACCTTGTGCAAGTGTCTTCTACTATAGCCTCAGGCTGACCAAAGCCTTGTGAGTGGATTTGGTAGAAAGAAACTGAAAGAAGCCTGTCATATATATGTATGTATATATATATATATATATATATATATATATATATATATATATACACACATATATATATATATATATATACACACACACACACACATATATATATATATATATATATACATATACATATACATATATTTATATATATATATATGTGTGTGTGTGTGTGTGTACATTTGTGTGTCTGTGTTTGTCCCCTCTACATCACTTGACAGCCGATGCTGGTGTGTTACGTCCCCGTAACTTAGCGGTTCAGCAAAAGAGACCAATTGAATAAGTACTAGGCTTACAAAGAATAAGTCCTGGGGTCGATTTGCTCAATTAAAGGTGCTGCTCCAGCATGGCCACTGTCAAATGTTTGGAACAAGTAAAAAAGTAGAAAAAAAGTAAAAAATTATATGAAAACAGTTAGAAACTGACACATATACTCAACAAACACTGACATGCATACCAAAATATACATGGCCAGCCTTGTCTGGCCCCCGTGCCAGCGGCACGTAAAAAGCACCATCCGATTCTGGCCGTTTGCCAGCCTTGTCTGGCACCTGTGCAGGTGGCACGTAAAAAGCACCCACTACACTCACAGAGTGGTTGGCTTTAGGAAGGGCATCAAGCTGTAGAAACACTGCCAGATCAGGCTGGGCCTGGCGCAGCCTTCTGGCTTCCCAGACCCCAGTTGAACTGTCCAACCCATGCTAGCATGGAAAACGGATGTTAAACGATGATGATGATGATGATGACTTAAGTTCTGCTGCACAGTACCTTGGTATCTTCTACTATAACCTCAAGAAGGGGGATATAGTGGAAGCAGTCTGACTGTGTCTGCGTGCCATAATTCATCACGTCTTTGAACAGAGCCTTAGTCTCAATTCAGATGGCTATGTGAAGCTGCTGGAGACTGGTCAAACACTAGCTGGAGATGTTTGCTGCTGAAAGGCCATATATGTGGCAGCAGGATTTTGGCTCCTTGCTATACCACTGGAAAGAGTCAGAAGAGGTTGTTGGAGAATTTCTATGACTTTGCCCACCCCACTGTCTGGCCTTCTAATTCCCTTGATTGTAACCCCATGGATTACTATGTGTAAGGTATAGTTGAGAAAGACACCAACTGCTCTGCTGACAACACCTCGGGTGGGTTTGTGACCAAGATAAAGATAATATTTGAACATCTTCCCATAGGGATGAATGCATACACCAGGCTCTGGAGCCATCTTGAAACTGTGGTGGAAGCTGAGAGTGGTTACTTTGAGTAAACTGTTATCTCCCAGCCCTAAGCTAGTTGGTATTTCTTGATTTTTTAAAATCCTTTTATTTTGGGATGGAATATTGTGTTTACTTTTTTTCTTTTGTGTAAACTGTCAAATTTAGTCAGAACTCCCTGTATATAAGTGTGTGTGTGTGTGTGTATACAACTACTGTTACTCACAATTATAGATTATTTGGTAGGGTGTACCATGCTTTTACTAACTGTTTTAGGTGCCTATACAGTCATGAGCAGATACAAGAACCAAGCTGGCCCTCCAAATTTTGACAAAGTACAACATCCAGCATGTGGCCACTAGAATGCAAGAAAGTGGTGGTACTTTACTTATTTATCCCCAAGGTATGAAAGATGAAGTTAGATTGAGGAAAAATATTGGTTTCAAATTTTGGCAGAAAGCTTGCAATTTCAGAGGGAAGGGGTAATTCAGTTACATTGACTCCCCACCCCATGCTTAACTGGTACTTATTTTATTGACCCCAATAGAATAAAAGACAAAATTAATCCTAGCAGCATTTGAACTCAGAATGCAATTTTGGAAGAAATGGTGCCTAACATTTTGTTTGAAATGGTAATGATACTACCAACTCACCAAATTTAAATTTAAACTAAAAGAAAGTATTGCAACATATTCTGTTCAATACAGTAATGATTCTACCAGGCAACTGTGTATACATACATACAAACGTACGTACGTACATACATACATATATACGTATGTACGTACATACATACATGCATGCATACATATATGTTTGTGTGTGTATACATATATATGTATGTAAGTATGCATGTATGTATGTGAGTTTGTATGCATGTGTGTATATATTTATCTATTGTATGTTTGTGTGAAAGTATGCATATATTTTGAACACTTACACATGCATACACACACAAAGGTGAAGCGAGGTGAGTGCATATGTCTGCAAATATGATATGTATTATAGAAAAAATTGTGAGTTAAGTGCATGTCATGTCACATGTAACCTTTTCTAACATAATTTTTTTAAATTAAAACCTGTAATGCAAATTAATTCTACATGAAAAATTTGTTCTCTTTTATGTCTGATCTGTGACAAAAGATATTTATTTCAATTACTTATCAAAAATGCCATTTTCTTTCAAACCTGTATGTAATACAAATAACATTTTGTATTCTGTATAAGCATAAAGTAGATTTTGTATTTTACATCAGTTCTTTAATGTAATGTTGGCTGGTTGCGTAGTTCCTGGCCAAGCATGACTCAATAGTTGTATGATCAAATTTTCTCAAATATAGTATTATTAAGAATAGATAATTCTATGCCAGCCATGGCCGCCCCGACTGGCTTCTGTGCCGGTGGCACATAAAAAGCACCGTCTGAATGTGGCCGTTGCCAGCGCCACCCCAACTGGCTTCCGTGCCGGTGGCACGTTAAAAGCTCCAACCGATCGTGGCCGATGCCGGACCCCCTGGCACCTGTGCAGGTGGCACGTAAAAAGCACCCACTACACTCGCGGAGTGGTTGGCGTTAGGAAGGGCATCCAGCTGTAGAAACTCTGCCAGATCAGACTGGAGCCTGGTGCAGCCCCTGGCTTCCCAGACCCCAGTCGAACCGTCCAACCCGTGCTAGCGCGGAAAACAGACGTTAAACGATGATGATGTATCTTTATTTTTCAAAGATGATAGGGATAATTCAAAGAAAGTTTGATTGCCTTTTCTCACAGGGTGAGTTACCTTATAGAGCTTTGCAGTGAATTAGCAGAACTATTAGAATATCAGATAAAATGCTTAGTGGTGTTTGTTCTTGTAATACAGTCCTCAGACTAGTCTGATACTACCAAACCATCTAACCCATGCTAGCATCAAATACAGATGTTAAATATTAATGATAATGTTGATGGTGACCAGTGACCCACTCACTTGTCTTGTTTGTGTTAGCCTCATATTTTACTCAACTGTTTCAAAAAACCTTCTTGAAAATATCCCAAAATTTTCCTTTCGTTTTGCACAGATGTACAAGGTGCATTCAGAAAGTATCTGGCTTCATTTTTTCCTGCCAAACTAATGCAATGTGGGCAAAATGTTTTGGCTGGAAGGAGATGCCACCCTACCTGCGCAAGCATGAAAATTTTTGTGCTTGTATTGGGTTGTCCGGAAAGTTCGTGCTAATTTTTAAAGGAAAGAAAAAAGTCAATAGATACTTGCCATTACATTTTAAATCAACCAAATATGAACTATTTTGTTGCACAATGCATCTCCATGTTTCCTTTGCCTTGAAAATACCACTTCCCAGAATTGAGGTAGTTTCATGTCAAAGAATTCATCAAGGTATCTTTTTATGTCATCCAATGAATTAAAATATTTACCATTAAGACTATTCTGCAGAGACCTGAATAAGTGGAAATCCGAAGGAGCAATATCTGGTGAATATGGGGTGGTGGTTTGCAGCAATTTTTGTCTGGTTCCCAAAGCATCAAGTACCGAAAATGAACTTTCTTATCTTCCATTTTAAAGGGTTACAGAATTAACGCAGGTTATAGGATCATAAATCTTCTTCCACAAAAAGATAGCTTAAACTGTGCTCTAAATGGAGGTGTAGTCAAATCCTATTTTATGGACTCAACCATGTTCTAAATTAAGTCGAAAGGTAAGCTACTATAAATCAGCACAAACTTTCCAGACAACCCAATAAGTTGTGTTAGTTCCTGGCTGTTAGAGTACAAATATGTAGTGCTTGCTCATCGGATTTTCATTTTCATGCAAGATGACTGAACGCATTGAGTGAAGACCATAACTCCATGTCTCATCACCAGTACTGATGGTCTTCATGAAGTCTGGGTCATATTTGCACAGTCCAACATGCCCCAAGCAATCTCCATGTGGATTTGTGGATTTGCTTCTGCTGCTCCACCGGTGTCTTATGGAAGAACCTCACTGACACCCTCCACGTGCACAAACCCTTCATCAAAATGTAATGCTCTCTGCTTATTCCCATTTCATGTGCAATCTCCTGGATTGTCACACAACGGTCTTCCTTGACTATTCGCCAAACCTTCACAGTCAGCTCCTCACTCTTTACTGAGGTACACCATGTTTGAAGCAGTTGTACCACTCCTTGATCTGAGTTTTACCCATGGCATCATCACCAAAGGCCGGCTAAATCTTCTGGCCGGTTTCAGCTTGAATATCACCATGCTTTTGATAAATCTTGATGCAATATCTTTACTCTTACTCTTTACTGTTTTACTTGTTTCAGTCATTTGACTGTGGCTATGCTGGAGCACAGCCTTTAGTTGCACAAATCGACCCCAGGACTTATTCTTTGTAAGCCTAGTACTTATTCTATCAGTCTCTTTTGCCAAACCGCCAAGTTACGGGGATGTAAACACACCAGCATCAGTTGTCAAACGATGTTGGGGAGACAAACACAGACACACAAACATATACACACACATATATATACATATATACGATGGGCTTCTTTCAGTTTCCGTCTACGAAATCTCCTCACATGGCTTTGGTTGGCCCAAGGCTATACTAGAAGACACTTGCCCAAGATGCCACGCAGTGGGACTGAACCCAGAACCATGTCGTTGGTAAGCAAGCTACTTACCACACAGCCATTCCTACACCTATGTTCAATATTTTTGGTGACAGGGAAAACCCACTGGGCATGCACTACGTGTTTCTTCTTTAGGCATAACAGCTGAGAACTGACATGGCCTACTGGCATAGAAATTTACTTGCATGCTTAGGAAGGGAGGCACCTCCTCCCATCCAAAGGATTTTGCCATGCAGCATTAGTTCTGGTGAGAAAAAAAAGAAGTTGGATATTTTTTGAATGCACATCGTACATCGTTTGTTGTTAAGCAACTCCAAATTTGGCTGTTATATCTAACAGGTCATTCACCCACTCTCTCACCTTCATCAGGATCTCTCATAAGCTCATCTTAGTCTCATATTTGACTCAAATTTCAAATCACCTTCTTGAAGATATCGCAAATTAAGGATGTTTTTGTACAGATATACATCATTTCTGTTTAAAGTTTACATTTTTAGTTGTGTAGCACCTCTACATTGTATATTAAATTAAAGTCTTATGAAATATTCAAAGAAGTATTACAGGTTTTTCGCAATTTGATTTTAGACTGAATTAATCTCTTTACAAGTTTCTCTATTTGCATTGAAATATACCAGCTAAATTAACTCTAAGTGAAATAATTTGGATAATTAATTAAATTTACTCTTCATGATTAGGATCATATATCTTTATTGGGAATTAGATTATAGGAATAAATTTCTGTAAAAACTTATTTTGTTTTTTTATTTGCTTTTGTTCTCATTCATTCAATAAAACTATATGTGTGTGTGTGTGCGTATATATGTATGTATGTATATATGAACAATCATTGTTAGTTTAACTATGTGGTGTTGGAGGTGGAAAAAGGAGCATACTGCAGTCACACTTTTATACAAACATTAATATGCAGAGGTATACACTAATTAAATAAGCATGTTACCAAGTGATTAGTGTTTAGGCTCATGATTATAAGTTCACAGGTTTGATTCTTGGACCAGGTGGCGCATTCATTCTTTGAGTGAGACAGACCATGTTGTATTTATTTCTTTATTGTCCCCAAGGGGCTAAACATAGAGGTGTCAAACAAGGACAGACAAAAGGATTAAGTCGATTACATCGACTCCAGTGTGTAACTGGTACTTGTTTAATTGACCCCGAAAGGATGAAAGGCAAAGTTGACCTCGGCAGAATTTGAACTCAGAATGTAATGGCAGACGAAATATCGCTGAGCATTTCACCTGGTGTGCAAACGATTCTGCCAGCTTGCTGCCTTACACCATTTATGTGTATGCATAATATTCTGTTTAAATAGATTTATGTTTATTGCATAAACATTGCAGTTATGTTCTTCTAATACGAATTGACAAACATTTTGGAATGAGAACATGAACTTACGCTCAGTATATACACTTGCACAGATGATTGTGTACGGAAACAATTTAAGATGATTTTATGATATTGATATGAATATTAGACCTTCATATAACAAAAGCATCCTTGAACCAAAAGCATAAAAAAAGGATGACAAAAATAGTTTAATTTTCTAATACTGGAAAATATTTCTTTTCTAATTTAGCATCCACAGATATTGTAACATGTATTGGTTGTCTAATAATTATTGTCAAGCTGTCAACCTTTACACCATAATGTAAGAGAATTTATACCTAGATATACAATTGTTTACATTGTTTACAGCAGTGCTCTCTGCCTATTATTTTAACTTCATCCAAGCAGTGACCTGAACAATAACAACAATAATAATAATAATAATAATAATAATAATAATAATAATAATAGTAATAATAATAATATTTTTTGTTTCTTTATTACCCACAAGGGGCTAAACATAGAGGGGACAAACAAGGACAGATACACGGATTAAGTCGATTACATCAACCCCAGTGCGTAACTGGTACTTAATTTATCAACCCCGAAAGGATGGAAGGCAAAGACAACCTCGGCGGAATTTGAACTCAGAACGTAATGGCAAGACGAAATACGGCTACGCATTTCGCCCAGCGTGCTAACGTTTCTGCCTGCTTGAATGATAACAATAATAATGATAACATTGAAAAATACCTTAGGAATAAGAACCGAGGTTCGAAATTTCCCCAAGACACCTGAAGAAGGCTGGAGGGTGTATAGGCCGAAACATTGTGTTAACAACAAACAAGATGAGGACAAATATCCGTCGAATGTAAATAATGTAAATAATGTTCATTGTCAATCTTCTCACCTCAAAAACTTCACAGTAATTTGATAAAAAAAAAAAAGTATTTGGATGTAGCTAACATTATTCTCTGGCTGAGCAGGCAAGGAAGACAACTCAGAATGTTACTAGGGTCTTAATCATTATCAGAAGGATTATCACCTTTACCGTTTCTTACTGGCCACATAGGCTTACTCAGTAGTAAGGTTTGTAAAACTGAGTATTGCTGGGAAATGAGATTATTTGATAATTAAATCATAAAGGGGTACTGACCACATATATTAATTGGTGAGTCTGATTATTTGCAATGTTTTCAACATCAGAGATAACCACATTTAGGATAAGAAAAATATTTAAAATGACTGAATTTATTCATATCTTCATTGTAATTTAATGTCTATTTTCCATGCTGTCATGGGTTGGATGGTTTGTTTGGAGCTGTTTAGCTCGAGGGCTACTCATTGTCTGTTCTGGCATGGTTTCTGTGGCTGGATGCCCATTTTAATTCCAACCCCCTTACAGAGTGTACTGGCTGCTTTTATGTAGCACCAGAACTAGTGCTTACAGTGTGGAACCAGCACGAGTGCTTTACATGTGGCACCAGCACCAGTGCTTTTTATGTGATACCAGCACCAGTATCAATTCTGCTGTGGTGGATGTGTCTTCTTGAGTACAGCAAGGTGCCAGACATCTCAGTCCTTAGTCATCTCCTTTGTAAGGCCCTGTGTCTTGAGATCAGCCTTATGCCAGGAAAATATATGACATGCATAAAACTTTCTGACTTTCATTTAGGGTAATCTTTTGTGGAAGAGATCCAAATAAAAATGAAACTATTAATAATGTTGAAAATAAAAAAATAAACTTGTCTTTTTTTAAGACAGTCTGCTTACCAAATGTGGCCCAAATTAATAAATTATGCAGTGGGAGTGCTAAGTAGTGATGTGTATAAATGCTATGTTATTATCAGTTCAAACATGCTTAAGTCACGTTTGAACCCTTAAGCAAGCCATTCATTGTGTTTTGTCGTGGATATAATTTCTCACTGCAGACAAATGGTGTAAATACACCTAAATCAGCATGCTGCGCCATCTATCCAGATTATGAGATTCTCTTATTCTTTTATTTTTTTACTTGTTTCAGTCATTTGATTGTGGCCATGCTGGGGCACTGCCTTAAAGGGGTTTTTTTAGTCAAAGAAATCTACTATTAGTCTTATTCTTTGTAAGTCTAGTATTTGTTCTATTGGTGTATTTTGCCAAACTGCTAAGTTACAGGACGTAAACATATTAACATTATATGTTAAGTGATGGTGGAGGGGACAAACACAGACACGAAAACACATGCGTAAATATATACAAATATATATATGTATACATGATGGGCTTCTTTCAGTTTCCGTCTACCAAATCCACTCACAAGGCTGTGGTTGGCCCGAGACTATAGTAGAAGACACTTGCCCAAGGTGCCATGCAGTGAGACTGAACCTGGAGCCATGTGGTTGGGAAGCAAGCTTCTTACCATACAGCTTCTTACCATACTAGCATTTCAGAGTGGTTACCTCCTCTGTAGTCACAGAAACCAAACAGGGTACACTGTGAGCTATCAAGTGAGACTGTCTCCCTTATGTTATTCCAGTCCTCATACGACGACTGGTAAGAACATTGAAATTAATAAATGCTTCATATTAAAAGAGTAGAAAAAGCGCGGGCTAAAACTACGCGCCTTCACTAGTCAGTTAAGGTGAAACAGTGTCACGTGACAACTTGCTGGGGCTGCCTGCTGGAGCCTATGCGGCAGGTATTTAAAGGGAAAAATTTGACAAGACAGTCAGTCACCGGCTGACACTCACTGACAATACATCGAAGAGGCCAGGGAACAGAAGAAAGAAGAAGAAAGAAGACATGCACCCAACACCAGAGGTGAAGACACCTCCGAAAGGGGGGGCCCCGCCACGTCAAAACGGTTGAGGAGTAGGGGCTGAAACCGGACGTGGTTCCTCCTGATGATGTCTTGAGCTAACTGGATCCTATAAAGGAGCTGTTGTGGTAGCAGACCATGAAACATGGTTGTAATTCCTGCATCAAACACTTTTATTTTTCATTTTGTTTTCAAAACAGTTTCCAGATTTCTATTTTGCACATCAGGGATTCTGCCTTACACATCATTACATCTTGTAATATGTATGTAATATGTATTTGGCCTTTGATCTTATTCAACTCTTGTTGTACGACAGACATGCATCTCCATTCTTAAGTTTCTCTTCTGATAACTTTTAAATAAATGATCATGTTTTCCTTTGCTTTTTTTTTCTTTTTGATAAGAAATGTTTTGTTTTAACAGTGCTAGCTTTCAACAATGCTAGTGAACTAAATGTTTTTAACAACGATGTTGAGAAATGTGAACAATAGTCTGTAGTAATATGCTATTTCGAATTATTTCCATATGTTTTTTTTTTTACCTTTTTACAATTACCTGTTTTCACAGAAGAGCTAATACTTAAGTGAGAATTTTAAAACACTATTAACTTTATTTTATTATGCATTAAAAACAAAAACAAAAACAAAACAAAACAGTTTTTGGCTTTTTGTTTGATCATCTGATATTTAAGATCTGACAATTTATTTTTAATCTAAAAGGAAAAAAAAATTAAAATCATGCAACATGTTTCATTTAATGTCAAAACCATTTAATAAAATAAAAAGAAATAATTTTATATAAATTGTAAATATAAAACAATTATAACATATTAGATTAAAGATATATATATTGAATATATATTAAACAGTATATTAACTGGATTGGCATGTCAGGAACACCTTGGTGTTATTACTTATAATAGCAGTTTAATGAAAGACAAAATTGTAAGACATTTATATTTTTGTAGAAGTGTATGTACACAGACTAGAATATGTTAGCAACATATAAGTAGAAACCAAGTACATTTAATCATTTTGCTGTTCCTGGTTCAGTTTTATATTTTACTTTTGAATGATTTCAACGTGTTCATAAGAAAATAAATCACCATAAATGGTATGATTATATGGGCCCATATATATGATCTGATGGCCACACTTATGAAATATAATGATCATTTAATGTATTATCACTCATAGAAAAACTTAAAATTGTTATAATGGTTTAAACTCTTCCTTATGCATCAGTTAGCATGGACAATAGTAGTAACTTATGCCATTCTGAATATGGCCAAGCAGTTAAAACTAGAAAATGAACAACATTCAGTTTCCATGTATAATGTATACTCAAAACTTTTAGACTTAAAATTCTGGTAAAAAGTGTGTATAAGGCTCATCATCATCATCATCATCATCATCATCATCGTTTAACGTCTGCTTTCCATGCTAGCATGGGTTGGACGATTTTACTGAGGACTGGCAAACCAGATGGCTGCACCAGGCTCCAATCTGATCTGGCAGAGTTTCTACAGCTTGATGCCCTTCCTAATACTAACCCCTCCGAGAGTGTATTGGGTGTTTTTATGTGCCACCGGCACGGGGGCCAGTCAGGTGGTACTGGCAACGGCCACACTTAAATGAGCACTAAGATGAATGCCAGTATGGAAAAACAGATGTTGAATGAGGATGACAATGAAGATGATTGTATTTCATGGCTATTTTAATTGGACGGGTAGAAAAGGGTTTTATAAGGAAAAAGAAGCATGGTACCCAAGCCAGTGGAGTGCTAAGAGCACCATCCAAACATGATCATTGCCAGAGCAGCCGACTGGCTTCTGTGCCAGTGGCACGTAAAAGCACCATTTGAGTGTGATCATTGCGAGTGTCACCTTACGGGCACTTGTGCCGGTGGCATGTGAAAAAACATTCAAGCGAGATCGTTTCCAGTGCTTCTGGACTGGCTCCTGCGCAGGTGGCACGTAAAAACACCATTTGAACGTGACCGTTGCCAGTACTGCCTGTCTGGCCCTTGTGCCGGTGGCATGTAAAAGCACCCACTACACTCTCAGAGTGGTTGGCATTAGGAAGGGCATCCAGCTGTAGAAACTCTGCCAGATCAGATTGGAACCTGGTGCAGCCATCTGGTTCGCCAGTCCTCAGTCAAATCGTCCAACCCATGCTAGCATGGAAAGCAGACATTAAACGATGATGATGATGAATTTCCTACACTAAATACAACTAAATTAACAGAAGTGAGCCCTATAGGTTCAACAAAGCTTTTACTGTCAAAACAGAAAAATTCTTTACCATTTTCCCCTTTCTACTGCCACCATAAAACTGTTTGCTTTCTTCTTCTCCTTCCCCTCATTTTTATCCTCACCTTCTTACTCTAATAATTCTACTACTTTCTTCTCACAAACACTTTTATACTCATCCACTTAACCCTTTAACATTTAAACTGGCTATATTTGGTCAATCTGTTTTATTTGTTTGATGTTCAAACTGGCTAAATCCACTCTCTCACATCTATCCTATAATGTAAACAATCACACCATTGAAATTTCAAAGCTAAATGATAATACATGATTAATTAAATTAACAAATAAATAAATAAGCATTTCATTTGAAGGCACATGGCTCAGCAGTTAGAGCATTGGGCCCATGATCATGAGGTAATAAGTTCTAATCCCAGTTAGAGCATTGGGTCCATGATCATGAGGTAATAAGTTCTAATCCCAGACTGAGCTGTTTGTTGTGTTTTTGAGCAAAACACTTTACTTCACATTTTTCCAGTTCACTCAGCTGTACAAATGAGTTTTGATATCACTGGTACCAAGCTGTATAGCTGTTGCCTTTCCCTTGGATAACATCAGTGGCATGGAGAGGGGGAAATGATATGCATGGGCAACTGCAAGTCTTCAATAAACAACCTTGCCCAGACTTGTGCCTTTGAGGGGAAATTTCTAGGTGCTATCCCATGGTCATTCATGACTGAAGGGGGACTTTACCCCATTACATTTGACAGATTAATTTGAATGCTAAATGGTTAAACTGTTGCTCCACACCTTCTTAGAGGCCACACTGATTCACTCACAAGTTATCTTCCAGCTACACACACACACAGACAGACAGACAGAGCTTAGAAAACACAAGTAATGAACAGCATGATGAAGGCTATCAAGCAGAAACTCCAAAGAAACGGTCAATCTTTTCTTTGTTACAAAAATTGCTATCATATACACATACTGTCACATACACAGATACATATACAATTACATTCACATATGTACAATCACATCCATTTACATATTAGCACAGATACACACATTATAATACATACATGAATTATCCTTATATATACACAAAATATGTGCATATTTTTCAAACAACACTCACATATTTCTCAAGAGAAAAATTTAAAAATTCACACAGTTTATGCAGTTAATTGTTTATAACTGTGTAAACATAATAATTTATTTCTCATCACCAATCACTGATTGTAATTAAAAATCTTGGCATAAATCCGAAGCTAATTATTTTCATTTTTATTATTCAATTACTGTTCATTTCTCTCAACAAATGAATTTTAGCTTCCAGAGCAATTTCTATATTTATTTGCAATGACAAGCAATTAAAAATCTATTTCAATATTCTAAAGCTTGTAGCTAAAATCTGAAATTTTAAACTAATAATATTTATTTCTTACATAGTCACGAAGTTTGAAATTTTTATTTGAGGAAAACATGACAGATTTTAATGTCCATGTCATTCTCAAAAGGATTAGCATTGCAAATTATTGTTGTTTAATTCCAGTCTTGTCTTAACTTATCGAACCCATGATCAATGATATTCCAGATATGACCCTTCTGTGCTTTTATGGATATCTACACATACCTAGGAGTACATGATTTAACATGATTTTCTTTATTTTAAGTGGTAGGATGTAATTAAGGGTATTGGCTGTTATTTCTGTTGCAGCCGTTCCCTTTTCTGCTTATAGTAATGTAAGCTGTTGTTGCTATCCTCCAATCAGCTCTGATCAAGCAGATAAAGGATTAAAGCATCCAATCATGTCCATGCCTTCTTATTTCCAGATCAAGATTGTTTTATGTCTTTTCCCAATTTTGAGATGGTAAGGTAAAATTTCAAAGAGATTTGAGTGTTATTTCTAGCAGCTCAGGTGACTACAAATAGCTGCATTTCCCAACATGGAGTCTGTAGACCCTTAGAGGACAGTAAGCTGTGTGCAAAACTTTGAAAGGTTACAGTGTAAAATATATAGTTCCTCAGAAATGGCTGTGTGAATGGGGGTATGCTTTGTTATTATGTAATTTTGAGTTCTACATTACAGTATGTGTCTGCTGTAGCCAACTAATTGATTGTCCAGACTGTCTTATGCATATGCACACATACATGTATGTGTGTGTGTATGCTTGTGTGTGTCTGTGTAAATATTTATAATCTGCATCAGCAAATAGTAGTGATGTTTGTTGACATTCCCAGCTAACAAATTATTCATTAGCTTAATATTTTCAAAGATGAATGGAATAAAAAATTTGTTACTTGAAAAACAGGTATGGGTTAGTGACATGAAGAGCATGCTGCTGTAAAACAGTGCCTCAGTAGATATTCATCTAACCCATACTAGAATGGAAAAATGGATATAAAACAAACAGACAAACTTGATTATATATGATTATCCAGTTGAATATATCTCTCAGTTTTTGAGGTGAAACAAGGCAAACAAGTTTTTTGTTTGTTAAAACTGGCTTATTTTGTTGACAGATCTTTCAAAATCTTTGGGTCTGTGAGAAGATCATCATCATCGTTTAAAATTCACCTCCCATGCTAGTATAGGTTGGACGATTTGACAGGAGATAGCCAAATAGAAGACTACCCAAGGCTACTGTGTCTGTTTTGGCATGGTTTTTATTTATGGCTGGATGCCCTTCCAGAAACCAGCCACCCTGCAGAGTGGACGCAGTGCTTTATATGTGGCACCAGCACAGGTGAGGTCAATTTTGGCATGGTTTTTATGGCTGAGATATATATTAAAGAAAAGGAGTCCTTGGTTTTGGAAAGTTTCGGATCCCCTGGTTTTGAAGCTTGCTCCCTTGTTAGCTCATTTAGCATTTTAATTGGATGTAGATGGTCGCAAGTAGAAATTGAAACTTCACCGAAGCAGTTCACCTTTCTATTCTACAATGCTTTATTTTCTACAATGTTATTTCATGATTCTCAACAACATGCGATGTTGCTATTTATAACAAATAAAATATACATTAATTTATTTATTTATTTATTTCTGTTTTAAAATTGCATATTCTTTATTCTCATGCAAACATTCATGTTTGCAAATCTTTATAAATTCAAATTTACTATGGAAGCACAGCATTGAAATATAGGCCACATTGAAACCATGATGCTGCCTTTAGAAAATATATGGCTTTTGAGAGGATGATGTAACTACTTAGAACAGTTTAAAAATCATGGTGTGCTGTGCGGGAAAATTATTAAAAGTGTAAGCTAACATGATACTGCACTTATAGTACTAACAGTCAGGTCAGTTTCTAAACTAGCTCAGATACACAGTCAGACAGACAAGAAAAATTGTTACCTCCTAAAATTTTTGCTATTGTCATTCAGCTTCTCCCACCTGCCTTACCACCCGACTCCACTATCTCTCAAAGGTTTTCTTATATTGCACGATATCTTTTGAATAAAGAAATGTGTTTGTATATATTTTTTTTGCTTTCATATAAATCGATTCTTTATTGATATTTAAAGAAAGAGAAAATAAATTATGTGTTTATACAGAATTAGTAATGCAATTTTTAAACATTTAAAAGAAAATTGCAGATATTTTTTTCTTTCTTTTTGTAATATGAGAATTCATCATCACAAATGTACTAAGTCTAAAAATTGTGGAGTTCCTCTCCATTGTTGCTGATGGGTTGGCAAACTTGTTAAAGTTTTGATCAAAATTGCTTAGTGGCATCTTTTCTAGTTCTTTACATTTTGTGTTGAGATACTTCTGAGATCAACTTTACCTTTCATCCTCCAAGGATTAATAAAATAAAGTAACAGTATAGTACCGAGGGTTTCAGTAACAGTTTTGAACCCTTCCTTTTCTATTTGGTAACTGATGAGCAAATCTGTGGTATTGAGCAGAATATTTACTCTAATGATATTTCTGCTTCAGCAACTCAGTGCTGAATCTGTCTAAAATGTAATGGAAAATAGGTCCGTTTCAAAACATTGATGTCCAGGTCACAAAAGTAAAGTTTGAAGGGAATAGCAGTCATTTCCTTTGATTTCTTGATAGAAGCAAATAGGAAATAGCACTTACTGACCAAAGAAAACAACGATAAAAATTTTGTCACACATTGTTATTATTATTATTATTATTATTATTATTATTATTATTATTATTATTATCATTATTATTATGCAATTTGTTCATCATGTACAAGTGATGCATGACTTTTGGCCCATCCTGCATATCCAACGAATTTTCAGTAACTTGCTTGTATTCTTGTTCTAAAAGACTTAAGTGTGCATGCACATAGTTACCTACATCCTTATATGGATGCACACAATGACACCAAATTTACTGAATCGGGAACAAATAATGTTCATTAAAATTACAAACTGAAGCAGAATTCACAAATAAAATACGTCTTGCACAATCATCATAGCAATTACAAACCGTAATAGTTTTTAAAACTTGGCAAACAGTTAAATGCCCTCATAACTCTTTCGCACACACACACATATTTATATGTAGTGTGTATGTGTGTTTAAAAAAGAGGGCATTATTGGAACAAACCATAGACATATAAATATACATCATACAGGAGTCATTTTAATAATTGACTAGAGATACATATCGATATATATATAGAGAGAGAGAGAAAGAAAGAGAGAGAATTCTAGTTATATATATACATATAGTTCTAGTTATTGTTTTATATGTATATAAAATTGTGTCTGTATGTATGTGTGTGAGTGTGTGTGTGTATATATATATATATGTGTCATACATGTGTGTGTGTATATATATATGTGTCATACATGTGTGTGTGTATATATATATGTATGTATGTATATATGAATGTATATATATGTGTATGTGTGTGAGTGTATATATACATGTGTGTGTGTACACATATATATGTATGTATGTATGCACATATGAATATGAGTGAGAAAGAGAGAGAGAGAGAGAAAGAGAGAGAGAAGTCACTGAAATTCTGAGATAAATACACACTACGTTTCTCCAATTACATTGTGTTTTACCAAAGTAGTTATTTATTATGTTATCTAAATACCATTCCAGGAGTTACAATATGCTGTAAGGCTTCACTCTATTTGTGTAATTTGCATCATTGCAAGATCATATTTTAGTCTCAAAGTTTAAGAGTTTTATAGTTATACATTTGTGAAATTATTTCATAAGTCAATGATGGTTGATATTGTGTTCAGACAATAGAACTTCTATAGTTATTTAGGCAGAAAAATACATAGATTACAACTTACAATGCTGCATAGGCGCAGGAGTGACTGTGTGGTAAGTAGCTTGCTAACCAGCCACATGGTTCTGGGTTCAGTCCCACTGCGTGGCATCTTGGGCAAGTGTCTTCTGCTATAGCCCCGGGTAGACCAATGCCTTGTGAGTGGATTTGGTAGACGGAAACTGAAAGAAGCCTGTCGTATATATGTATATATATATATATATATGTATGAGGATCAGAATCGAAATCGATCAATGGAAATCGATCAATGGAAATTGCAGATGTGTTACCAGTGCCGGTGGCATGTAAGAGAACTTTCCGTTTCGCGACCATTGCCAGCACCGCCCCGTTTCGTGTCCGTTGCCAGCCTCGCCTGGCCCTCGTGCCGATGGCACATAAAAAGCACCATCCGTTCGTGGCCGTTTGCCAGCTCTGTCTGGCACCAGTGCGGGTGGCACGTAAAAAGCACCCACTACACTCACGGAGTGGTTGGCGTTAGGAAGGGCATCCAGCCGTAGAAACACTGCCAGATTTGACTGGGCCTGATGAAGCCTTCTGGCTTCACAGACCCCAGTAGAACCGTCCAACCCATGCTAGCATGGAAAACGGACGCTAAATGATGATGATGATGATGATGATGTATGTGTTTGTGTGTCTGTGTTTGTCCCCCTAGCATTGCTTGACAACCGATGCTGGTGTGTTTACGTCCCTGCCACTTAGCGGTTCGGCAAAAGAGACCGATAGAATAAGTACTGGGCTTACAAAGAATAAGTCCCGGGGTCGATTTGCTCGACTAAAGGCGGTGCTCCAGCATGGCCGCAGTCAAATGACTGAAACAAGTAAAAGAGTAAAGAGTAAAGAGTATAACAAAACCAAAAAAAGTTTTGGTCTTTTGTCAGTGTTATTTCCTAATGGCTACTATTCCCTTCAAACTTT